>NC_063442.1:21622334-21774834 GCF_020379485.1 Brassica napus | reverse complement strand
CCATCATCTCCATTAGATATTCCAAGATCAAACATCTAACGCTGCATGCAGTTACACGGCCTCCAGGGTGCGACCCCATCATCGTGTCTTCGTGACCTTGTTCCATATGGCAGGAACAATTCACGGTAATGCGGGAACTTTGGGAGAGTGAGTATACAATAAGACTTCACATGATTTATACTCATATATTTAATAATATAATATATTAGTACTTGAGAACAAGTACTAAGGTTCGGAATAAACCTCTACGATCATTCATAAATATTTATTAAGTGTTTACACTAAGTAAACACCCCATCAATTAAATATTGATCAAGAGACAAAGCCTATCAATCATCTACAATCAGTACGTTCAATCAAGAAATATTTATTCACTACTCATCACTCATCTATCTAGACTCACCTTTGATTCCATGAGATTGACTAGGGAAGACTAGACTCGAGCTCAACTAATAGCACTCCATTTCACTCCGGTTCAAATCAAACACTGTCTGAACTCAACTGATACTCCATTTTAAGATGAAGCCACGCCAAACATCTTTATCGATTAAAATCAAAGGCTGAAGAACATGGGTGTTTCTCAACTTCAGGACACCAAATCTCCAACTCTTCACCACACAAATACTCACTGATTAAAGTCACAAGATGGTGAGGAAGGTTCGTCCTTGCTCAATTCTCTTCTCTGAATTTTTTCTGAATTTTTCAACAGATTTTTCTCTCTTATTTCTCTCTTTCTTTCTGAATTTTTCGATGGTTTTTTTTTTTTGAATTGAATGTTAAATTTAATTCAAAAAGAAAAGACCTTGTTACAACTATGTGTGTCCCTTTCTTAGATTTTCTATACAAGTGTAGATAAGAACCAAATAGAAAATTAGAAGCTTTTCCTTCCACTCATCAACCTACTCATCCCTTATCAACCTTCTCAACTCTACCTAGCTCTCACTCCTTCTAGGCAGCCAGCTCTCACTCCTACTGGATGTCCCACTCCTCATAACATATCAACCTTCCCAAATCTACCTAGCTCTCACTCCTACTAGGTAGCCAGCTCTCACTCCTACTGGATGTCCAGCTCTCACTCCTACTAGACCTTCTCAATCAGACTTGTAAAAATGAAGATCAATCGCTCCATTTCATCAAGTGCTTAACCAATACTCCATCCCTTTTGCTTATTCCTTGTCACCCTTCTCAAATCCCTAATTAAGATTGTCTAGCACCGAACAAAATAGCCATTCCTCCTTCATACTCCCTATCCCCCCTTCTCCTAATCACTGTGAACATGTTCCTTATGTTTTTATCAAGTCTCTGTACTAGTAGAGTTGCAGGAGGAGAATCTTCACCATGCCTCCATCTGTTTCGCTCTCTCCAAATCATATGTATAGTTGACTGAAACATATACCTCGTGATGAACATTTTAATCTTGCTCCAGCTTGAAGTCCTTGTAGTTAGACTCACTAGTCTTTCCCAGTTCACAGTGTATTGATCATCTAGCAGACCTTTCATAAGTGCTTCCCAGACTTGCACAGAATAAGCGCACTCAAAGAACAGATGGCTTAGGGTCTCCAAAGGCTCCTTACATAGAACACATGACGCGTCAACATTCACGTTCCAACGTTGCATTCGATCACCTGTAGACAATCTCCCATGCATTGCAATCCAAGTGATAAAGCAGTATTTTGGCGTCGCATGCTTGAACCATACAGCAGGATACCAGGAGCAGATAGGATGCGTTTCTCTAATACTTAGCCATGTTTCCTTTGTAGAAAATGTCTTCTTATACTTGCCTTTTTCATTCTTCCACAATGAAAGATCTTCCTCCTGCACCCAGTTCTCTTTAAATCTCTCTATCTCCATCTCAATTCTGTTAAAAATTTCAACTCGGTGATGCTTCCTTCTATGGTTCGGACTATCCTCTACTTTCGCATGAATTGGAATACCAATGTCAATACAGCTACCTTCCCTTACAATATCCTTCAGACATCCCAAGGAGGTCCACTTCTCATGCCAGAACGATGTGTTTTTACCATTATGCACCTCCACTCTGTAAAATTGTTTTGCCTTTTCTCGACAGTGAAGAATCTTTCTCCACATCCACGAACCACTTTGTGTATTATCTTTGATCGTCCAGATTGAGTCTTTCCTGATTAGATAAAGCTTAATCCAGCTAACCCAAAGTGAACTGGCCGAAACGATCCTCCAAATTAATTTAAGACAACACACCTGATTCACTTCTTTGAGTGGTCTTAGACCTAAGCCACCTTCTTGTTTCGTTTTACAGACTTCCTCCCACGATATCTTTGCTTTCCTTCCATTCATCGCTGGCCCAGACCACAAAAAGATGAACATAATCTCTCTATCTCCTTAAGGCAACCACTTGGGAGTTTAAACGCTGCCATCCAGAAATTTGAAAGGCTTCTTATGACAGAGTTTATGAGCTGCAACCTTCCAGCAAAAGAAAGAAATCTTCCTGTCCAAGACCCCATCTTTTTCCTGATTTTTTCTACCAATGGGAGAAAATCAGTAACCGTCATATTCTTAGTTAACAGGGGTAGGCCAAGGTAGCGGACTGGTAACTTTCCTGTATCAAAAGGAAACTGCCTTAAGATCTCCTCTTCTCTATGATTTACTAATCTCAAGATACGAATGCTTACTTATTAATTTCTTTGCTTGTTTGATCCATTTTAAGTCTTTTATTTACTAAGTCATATTCGAATATGAGGTTCATAAACAAAGGAACAGATTGCACAGCGGAATAACAATGTATAAACTTTGTATTACTTAGAAACATGAGATTCAATACACAACTTCTTAACAGTCTCATAGACAATCACTAGTTCATCCCTAGTATCATCTAACCACACGTTACACAGCCTCTCACTGACCGAGCCTTCACGGCTCCTTGGCTTGACCAGAACTATCCTTAGTTCCTGAAACCACAACCAGATAAGCATTAATCATAACCGAGAATAGAACAGATTGATTCTACAATGCTTGGCTTGGTTCCTAGAACTTAGGTAAACCTCAGTCAACATAATCATAAAACGTATGAACCTACCTACCGTATCCTAAGTCATTCAACCAACCACCCCTTGACTTAGAATCAGATAGATAGTCCAGAATAGATAAACAGAACACACGAACAGATCCGGATCGTCCCCAAAGACCAATCCGTCTAACCGGATAGAATCTAGGTGCGACCGGCCAATGGAGTCCGGCTCAATGGCCCAACAGACTCCCTTACCTGATCCGGCCTTAGGCCTGGATCCAATCGGCCGAGTAAGCCTCAAGCCAAATCCGGAAGGCTTAGCAACCGGTCAGACCTTGTGACTCTACCTTGGCTTAGACAAACCGTGACCTTGTCTTGACTAGACAAGCCATAGGCTGATCCATAAGGATCGGTCCTAACCCGTCCCGAAAGACACCGTTTGGAACATGCACCCTTTGGCCATTCGTGCCTCTTGGACACTCATTTCTCTTGACAACTCGTGTCCTTTGGGTCATTCCCAACCGTTCGTCCTAACCGCCCAGTCTTGGTGCGATCGGATCATCCGACTAACCGACCCGTGTCTAGGCTAGCGGTTTGGTTATGTTCGGCCAAAGCCTAGGGACGTGTCCCTTGGACTCAACCAACAAAACCTTTTGTGTTTAACCAGAGAGAAGAGAAGAGAAACGAATTGAAACAGATAAGGAGAGCCGGATGGGACTTAGGAACCGAGCAGAGCCGCGGTGCGGTCGCATGGACCGTCCATTCGGTCTGATGGAGCCACGGCCCATCACATACCTTGTGAACCACGTCTGGGTTCTCCATGCTCTTCTCCTTTTCTTGATCTCCCATTCTTGACCGGAGTTAGTCCTCAAACGATCAGAGTCGCCGGAACACAACACCACCACAATCGGCCTTTCTCTTGGCCGGAACTCTCTCTTTCTCTCTTTCTTTCTCTCTACGTTTTTCTCTGAGTATTTTACTCTGGAATTGGATAATGAATTCGACCAGAGAGCCCCCATATTTATAGAAAAAGAGGGGGTAAGTCTTGCCCCACGAACAGGCATGACTTGCTAGCGAATGGGCACCATCGGCCAAGGGTTGTCCCCTTTCGGCCACTTGCATCCCTTCGCCCTTTCTGATTGGGTTTGGGGTCGGCCACAAGCCCAACCCACGCCCGAAGTCTCCTGGAATTAGGCCATGGCCTTGTCCTAAGACCCAACAGCCCATGGCCTCATGGCCGGACCTCACAGCCCGCCACTGACCCGGACCCGGACCATCGGCCTAAAGCCCGGACAGTCTGTCTAGCTGAGATGAGCTGACTCTCAGCTGCCTCAGCTGAGTGAGCTAGTAGTCCAGCTAGTGGAGCTGACTTAGTAGGGACTGAGCTGGAGTGAACTGAACCTAGCTTCATTGAGCTGGCCGAGCTACTCGTCCACTTCGTCCAGCTACCGTCTTACTCGTCCTAGCTGTCTCTTAGCTTGTATAAGGTTAAGTCTAAGTTTACTTATGTCCTTAACCTTCTTTCTTGACCATAGAACGCTTGCCTTGATGTCCTAAGACATGGCTTGCACGTTTTCTCGAACCATGGCCGTCCCAACAATCCTACTCAGGATTGGGGGCGTAACACTTCGGGTCACCGCGCGACAGCCCACAGTCCATCGGGTCACTGCCACATTACACCGTCGTGTAATACTCAGCCATAGGACATGACCCCGTTCGTCTGAGTCTTCCCGATCCAGCGAATAAGGGGTTTCCTTGAACCCGCTGGGTACGAGGCCGAGGAAACACTAATCACCCCTACACAAGCCTAGTATGGGCGGGTTTCGCACATACTGTCGGCACACTCACAACAAAACAAACTCAATCTAGAACCTAACCTAAAGCCAAAGTTCCAGATCCTAACTAGACACTCGACTCCACAAGACTAACCATAGTACCAGTAGTCCGGCCTATATGGCCTAAGACCCTTAGTACTAACTACTAAACAACTAAGCAATAATAATCAATACTAATCATTTAAATCAAACCGTTATCCAGATAGTCCAGCCTCCTGCTATGAAACTATACTTAAAGATAACGGGAACCTGCACTCAACCATAACAACACACAAGAATAGAAAACATGATGCATCCTAGCCTTAGTCCTAATCAGGTTATTAATTCAGTCTTAATTCCTTTCATCTCAGCTTAGGCCTTTCTAAACTGAGTCCGGTTTCATAAATAAAATAACCCTAAGGACTCTACCATTCAATAACTTGATCATTCTAATCTATATGTGACTCGATGTATCCTAAATTCCAAGTGGAATTCACACTAAACCAACTCACAGTGTTCTATGCCGATAAGCAGCTGGTTGATCGGAGAGGACTTAGCCAAAACCCAATGGACGACTTGAATGGACTTGACTAGACTGATCTTGACTTGTACAGAACCTCCCCTGATACTGGTCTGGACTGAACTCAACTCGAACAGCACCTTCCTTAGCTTCTGAACAATTCTTCCGAAATCTGAACAGAGTATCGAATCATAACCTCGACTGAACTGAAACCATGGAACTGAACTGATCTTGGACAGCACCTCCACTTGATCATCAAAGAAACTCAAACTCTCGAAATAGCTCAGAACCTCTTACTTTCTTTTTCTACTTCTTTCTCTCTCTCTAACCCACTTTTTTAATTTGCTTTTGAAAGGTCTGGATGAATGAAATGAGAAGGGGTCGTGGTCTTTATATAGGATACAGCAGCGAATCAGGATACATGTCATGCTGCATGTTCCTGCTTCATGCACGGCGACACCTCGAGCTTCTCTTGACAGTCAGCTGGTTAGACAGTTGCCACCACGTTCTTATCCCTTAGATCAAGACACCTCGAGCTTCTCGGTTCCTTTGCGCGATTTCGACCCTTCTTGTGAATTTCTGACCCGCGATCAATCCCGAATATTTTTCCGCTCCCATTCTGATTCTCTGAATATTTTTAATAAACTACAGATGATGTCTGATATCCTTTAAAAATATTTCCCGGGCCTCCGGCTTCCTCAAAGAATTTCGTAATACTGAAATTAGGGTTTTCGCCCAACTTTGGGTTTTCCCGTCGTGCTTGCTTCCCGTCCTGCTTAATTCCCGTCCTGCTTCCCACTTATAATTTCTTCAGTATAATATTTTACTGATACGAAGATATTCCGAGAAAACTTCGCGATGAAGAAACGTCAATCTTCAGAAACGTCGAGCTTCTAAACCGTCGTGCTTCAAAATGTGATTCTTCCAAAACTGCCGTCTGATCAATCTAAGACACTTCTAACAATGGTAGAGCAGCTTATCTCAACTCATGCTTCACTCACGATCCATTCTTAGACCTTCTCGTACTTCAAATTTCTCGATCGATATGTATTGCCCGCGACTCGACGACAAAGTTGATGCTCGACCAATCTTCTATTTTCTTCGATCCATGTTAAGTCTTAAGTGATCAAAACTTAACATTCCTTCAATTGCTTTGATTCCCGAAAGCTCGGCTCTGGATTCTGACTTTTGCTCTCTCGACCATTTTATCCCAAAGGGCGGGTTATCACACCGACTGTAGAAACCCTTAAAAAAAGAAAGAAAGAGAATGGTCGAGTATCTTTTGGGTTGTCGAGTCGCGGACGATCAGATTGTTCTTGTCTAAAACATGAGTCAAGTATGCCACTAGACAATGGTTAGACAATGTGGTAGATTGATTCAAAGAACGTTTGAAGAATGACACTTTTGGAAGCACAACAGGAAGATCAGAAATTGGGCGAAAAACCCTAAATTTCGGTATTACGGAATTTTTCAAAGCAGCCGGAAGCTCGGGAAATATTTTTTCTTAAGATCAGAGTTCAAATGGAGGTTATTAAAAATACTCAGGCCATCAGAACGGGTGTAGAAAAATATTGGGGATTGATCGCGGGACGAAAATTCACCGGAAAGGCCGAAATCGGCCGAATTGACCAAGAAGCTCGAGGTGGCTTGATGTGTATATGTTCAGGACGTAGTGTCAAACTCCTGGGAGTATGTGTGTCAAGGGAAACATGAGGTGCTGCAGTACATGCAACCTGTACATGCAAGAAGACATGTGGAGCACGAGGTGGATCGGCCAAGCACGAGGTGTTGTGATGCATGCGACCGGGCCATGCGGCCAGACATGTGGAGGACGTGCTGTCTCCTTGCATGGAGCCAGGCCATGCTTCCAGACAGGTAGAGGGCGTGGTGTCATCACACATGAGACTGAGACATGCAGCCAGCCATGTGGAGCCCGAGGTGTCGCCGCGCATGCGTCCGGAGCCATGCGAACGGACACACGGGCTGCCACATGGCTTGTTCCTGATTGGTTGCTGATTCCTATAAATAGGCCCTGACCCCCTCTCATTTCAACCCATCCAGAACACATCAAACCTACTTCAAAACGTAAAGAGAAAGCAAAGAAAGAAAGATCGAGTTTCGATAGTTTTCGAGCGATTTAGGTAGTTTTCGAGAACAGTTACTCTGCCAATTTTTAGTCAGCACCTGGAGAAGGTTATTTTCAAGTGAAGAGAGATCAGTTCTAGTGGAGACCAGTTCAAGTGGAGATCAGTCAAGAAGAGGGTATACTTGTGAAGGTCGGGAAAGGGTTCGGATCGCAGAAGTTGGGTTTGGGGTCAAGGCCACAGTCAACCAAAAACTGTGAGTTATAATCAATTGATTGCTGAATTGTTTTCATGCAGGGTCCCGTTACTTGGAAGTTGGATCATGGCAGGAGGCCAGGTCTAACTGAGTAACGGTTTGACTAGTTAATAATTGAGGTTATGTTGATTAAGTTGATAGCATGCTTGTTATTGCTTGAGAACTGTAGTAGCATGCTACTGGTTAGGTTGATTGGTTAGTTAGCGAATGCGGAATGCTTAGATGATATCGCTAAGTTGTGGATAGTTAGGTATTCTGGAATTAGTCTTATGCTAGATTCTGGAATATGACTGATTGTGTTAATTTGCGATTAATACTAGGAACCTTGTGTTATTTTACCGGGTTTAGTATTAATCATATATTGGCCATAGAGCATTTGTGTAACCCACAATGCTAGGCATGTTTGAGGTGGATGTGTTGATTGTGTGGTAATTAATACTAGGAACCTTGTGTTATTTTTACCGGGTTTAGTATTAATCGTATATTGGCCGATAGCATTTGTGTAACCCACAATGCTAAGCATATTGGGGTGAGTTAGTGTTCCTTTAGACCTCGTACCCGGCGGGTTCAAGGAAACCCCTTATTCGCTGGATTGGGAAGACTCAGATAGACGGGGTCATGGCCTATGGCTGAGTGATTACACAACGGTGTAATGTGGCAGTGACCCGAAGGACTGTGGGCTGTCGCGCGGTGACCCGAAGGACAGTGGGCCGCGGTCGGTTGAAAGTTCCTTCTTCTGGCTTTGTGGTAGGAAGATAGGATATTGCCGATAGTGAAGGGGGAACATAACGTCACCAGGGCCCGAGTTTGTTATATATATATTATATCGTGTTTTGGGTTGTTAAACACTGGTTTAAATCGAGTTTGAGTTTGGTGATGAGCTAATAATTAGCATAATGCTAGTTATCTTGCTATCATTTACCGCTGCGTATTTTGGATATTGCTTATTCTTATTGAATTGTGTTGTTAGGTGAACCTCTCGCTTTAGATTGTTCGGGGTGGGATAGCGAGGGGTTGTATTTGTTAGTTGGGGATTGTAACTCGCTGAGTAATGCTAGATTACTCACTCCTCACTCATTGTTGTTTTTAGGTGACCAGTAGTGAGCTCGTAGAAGGTGCGGGAGGCTAGGCTGGCTGGTGTAGATTTGCATCTTTTTGCTTAAGACGCTTTCAGAATATAAGTATGTACTTTCGCTTTCTTGGCATCCCACCACTTGTATAATATTTTGTGTATTGTAAACCAGATATTATATAAGATAAATAAAGTGAATGTTTTGTGAAAATGCCTTGTTGTTCTGATATTAGCTTGTCCGAGCTAACACAACGTCAGATTGGACTACGGGTTGAGAAGCCTTAGGCTTTGGTCCGATGGGACGTGTTAGTGGGCGGCCTGGTCTAGTTATGAATTGCACTTTTTGTAACTTTGGCTGGATTGCCCGTTAACCCGTCATGTAGCGCTCCTGAACCTTGGTAGACGGTCGGGCCGTCGGTCATGTTCTTGTTTGATTGTTGCCGGTGGTTCGACCTATGCCTAAAACAGTTCGGGTTGTTACAGAGGTGGTATCAGAGCATGGTTTCGTCCATGCGTGACACAAGTGCTTTTTAACGATTTTATCGAGTCAAAGGAGTCGCAAAAAGATGATTAGGAAACCAGCCGCTTCCCGTAGTAGGATTATGACTTACCCATTTGATTGTGTGCAGATGGCTAATCGCGGGACAGGTGATGATGGATGAGGTCGGATATGGGGAGAGGGTATGGATTGGACAGGCAGAGGATTGGGTTACAGATCTGATCAGAATAATGGAAATGGCATCACTGAGATGTTTGGACACGATAGGAGCCCTCTGCAGAGAACAAGATCTTTTCCTGTTTACGATAACATGACTAGAGTGAGAGAAGACAGTATGGCGAGCATTAGTCCAAGTCGTATTTGGCACCAGAGACATCAACATGATCAATCCGCTCAATTACACCCAAGGCCAGATCAAAACCGTGCCACTGAAGGACCACAAGATCATGAAACCGAAAACACCCTGAAGCTTTTACATGACGTGATGACCGAGGCACTTGGTAACCAAGGCAGGCATACTCAACTCCCTGAAATTTTCAAGCTATTATCTACCATGAAGAACATTGGATCCTACAAGTTCAAAGGAGGATCCGATCCTATTGAGGCCGACAAGTGGATTACTATGATGGAGAAGAATTTTGAAGCCATGGAGTGCCCGGAGGAGTACAAGAAGAAGATCGCTGTGTACTACTTGGAAGCTGACGCCACAGGATGGTGGGACAGCATAGACAGGCAGCGTGGACACACCATCACATCATGGGAGTCGTTCAAGATTGAGTTTGAGAGGAAATACTTTCCTCCAGAAGCGAAGCATCGGTTAGAGCGCCAGTTCATGAACCTTGTTGAAGGAGATAGGCCCATAAGGAGTTATGAGTCGGAGTTCACAAGGTTGAGGCGACATGTCTTTGATGTGCGTGAAGATGAAGCAACTATGATCCGTAACTTTATGTACGGATTGAAGCCGGAGCTTGGAAGTCGTTTAACTGGATGTAACTTTAGCAACTTATCGGAGTTGGTGGAAAAAGCTGTTAATGTTGAGACTGTAATGGAGGCTGAAAGGAAGACCATACAACATTCTAGTGGACAGATCAAGTTTTCGAGCGATTTAGGCAGTTTTCGAGAACAGTTACTCTGCCGATATTGAGTCAGCACCTGGAGAAGGTTATTTTCAAGTGAAGAGAGATCAGTTCTAGTGGAGACCAGTTCAAGTGGAGATCAGTCAAGAAGAGGGTCTACTTGTGAAGGTCGGGAAAGGGTTCGGATCGCAGAAGTTGGGTTTGGGGTCAAAGCCACGGTCAACCAAACACTGTGAGTTATAATCGATTGATTGATGAATTGTTTTCATGCAGGGTCCCGTTACTTGGAAGTTGGATCATGGCAGGAGGCCAGGTCTAACTGAGTAACGGTTTGACTAGTTAATAATTGAGGTTATGTTGATTAAGTTGATAGGATGCTTGTTATTGCTTGAGAACCGTAGTAGCATGCTAATGGTTAGGTTGATTGGTTAGTTAGCAAATGCGGAATGCTTAGATGATATCGCTAAGTTGTGGATAGTTAGGTATTCTGGAATTAGTCTTATGCTAGATTCAGGAATATGATTGATTGTGTTAATTTGCGATTAATACTAGGAACCTTGGGTTATTTTACCGGGTTTAGTATTAATCATATATTGGCCATAGAGCATTTGTGTAACCCACAATGCTAGGCATGTTTGAGGTGGATGTGTTGATTGTGTGGTAATTAATACTAGGAACCTTGTGTTATTTTTACCGGGTTTAGTATTAATCGTATATTGGCCGATAGCATTTGTGTAACCCACAATGCTAGGCATATTGGGGTGAGTTAGTGTTCCTTCAGACCTCGTAACTGGCGGGTTCAAGGAAACCCCTTATTCGCTGGATCGGGAAGACTCAGATAGACGGGGTCATGGCCTATGGCTGAGTGATTACACAACGGTGTAATGTGGCAGTGACCCGAAGGACTGTGGGCTGTCGCGCGGTGACCCGGAGGACAGTGGGCCGCGGTCGGTTGAAAGTTCCTTCTTCTGGCCTTTGTGGTAGGAAGATAGGATATTGCCGATAGTGAAGGAGGAACATAACGTCACCAGGGCCCGAGTTTGTTATATATATTATATCGCGTTTTGGTTGTTAAACCCTGGTTGAAATCGAGTTTGAGTTTGGTGAAGAGCTAATAATTAGCATAATGCTAGTTATCTTGCTATCGTTTACCGCTGCGTATTTTGGATATTGCTTATTGTTATTGAATTGTGTTGTTAGGTGAACCTCTCGCTTTAGATTGTTCGGGGTGGGATAGCGAGGGGTTGTATTTGTTAGTTGGGGATTGTAACTCGCTGAGTAATGCTAGATTACTCACTCCTCACTCGTTGTTGTTTTCAGGTGACCAGTAGTGAGCTCGTAGAAGGTGCGGGAGGCTAGGCTGGCTGGTGTAGATTTGCATCTTTTTGCTTAAGACGCTTTCAGAATATAAGTATGTACTTTCGCTTTCTTGGCATCCCACCACTTGTATAATATTTTGTGCATTGTAAACCAGATATTATATAAGATAAATAAAGTGAATGTTTTGTGAAAATGCCTTGTTGTTCTGATATTAGCTTGTCCGAGCTAACACAACGTCAGATTGGAGTACGGGTTGAGAAGCCTTAGGCTTTGGTCCGATGGGACGTGTTAGTGGGCGGCCTGGTCTAGTTATGAATTGCACTTTTTGTAACTTTGGCTGGATTGCCCGTTAACCCGTCATGTAGCGCTCCTGAACCTTGGTAGACGGTCGGGCCATCGGTCATGTTCTTGTTTGATTGTTGCCGGTGGTTCGACCTATGCCTAAAACAGTTCGGGTTGTTACAGAGGTGGTATCAGAGCATGGTTTCGTCCATGCGTGACACAAGTGCTTTTTAACGATTTTATCGAGTCAAAGGAGTCGCAAAAAGATGATTAGGAAACCAGCCGCTTCCCGTAGTAGGATTATGACTTACCCTTTTGATTGTGTGCAGATGGCTAATCGCGGGACAGGTGATGATGGATGAGGTCGGATATGGGGAGAGGGTATGGATTGGACAGGCAGAGGATTGGGTTACAGATCTGATCAGAATAATGGAAATGGCATCAGTGAGATGTTTGGACACGATAGGAGCCCTCTGCAGAGAACAAGATCTTTTCCTGTTTACGATAACATGACTAGAGTGAGAGAAGACAGTATGGCGAGCATTAGTCCAAGTCGTATTTGGCACCAGAGACATCAACACGATCAATCCGCTCAATCACACCCAAGGCCAGATCAAAACCTTGCCACTGAAGGACCACAAGATCATGGAACCGAAAACACCCTGAAGCTTTTACATGACGTGATGACCGAGGCACTTGGTAACCAAGGCAGGTGTACTCAACTCCCTGAAGTTTCCAAGCTATTATCTACCATGAAGAACATTGGATCCTACAAGTTCAAAGGAGGATCCGATCCTATTGAGGCCGACAAGTGGATTACTATGATGGAGAAGAATTTTGAAGCCATGGAGTGCCCGGAGGAGTACAAGAAGAAGATCGCTGTGTACTACTTGGAAGCTGACGCCACAGGATGGTGGGACAGCATAGACAGGCAGCGTGGACACACCATCACATCATGTGAGTCGTTCAAGATTGAGTTTGAGAGGAAATACTTTCCTCCAAAAGCGAAGCATCGGTTAGAGAGCCAGTTCATGAACCTTGTTCAAGGAGATAGGCCCATAAGGAGTTATGAGTCGGAGTTCACAAGGTTGAGGCGACATGTCTTTGATGTGCGTGAAGATGAAGCAACTATGATCCGTAACTTTATGTACGGATTGAAGCCGGAGCTTGGAAGTCGTTTAACTGGATGTAAATTTAGCAACTTATCGGAGTTGGTGGAAAAAGCTGTTAATGTTGAGACTGTAATGGAGGCTGAAAGGAAGACCATACAACATTCTAGTGGACAGATCAAGTTTTCGAGCGATTTAGGCAGTTTTCGAGAACAGTTACTCTGCCGATATTGAGTCAGCACCTGGAGAAGGTTATTTTCAAGTGAAGAGAGATCAGTTCTAGTGGAGACCAGTTCAAGTGGAGATCAGTCAAGAAGAGGGTCTACTTGTGAAGGTCGGGAAAGGGTTCGGATCGCAGAAGTTGGGTTTGGGGTCAAAGCCACGGTCAACCAAACACTGTGAGTTATAATCGATTGATTGATGAATTGTTTTCATGCAGGGTCCCGTTACTTGGAAGTTGGATCATGGCAGGAGGCCAGGTCTAACTGAGTAACGGTTTGACTAGTTAATAATTGAGGTTATGTTGATTAAGTTGATAGGATGCTTGTTATTGCTTGAGAACCGTAGTAGCATGCTAATGGTTAAGTTGATTGGTTAGTTAGCGAATGCGGAATGCTTAGATGATATCGCTAAGTTGTGGATAGTTAGGTATTCTGGAATTAGTCTTATGCTAGATTCAGGAATATGATTGATTGTGTTAATTTGCGATTAATACTAGGAACCTTGGGTTATTTTACCGGGTTTAGTATTAATCATATATTGGCCATAGAGCATTTGTGTAACCCACAATGCTAGGCACGTTTGAGGTGGATGTGTTGATTGTGTGGTAATTAATACTAGGAACCTTGTGTTATTTTTACCGGGTTTAGTATTAATCGTATATTGGCCGATAGCATTTGTGTAACCCACAATGCTAGGCATATTGGGGTGAGTTAGTGTTCCTTCAGACCTCGTAACCGGCGGGTTCAAGGAAACCCCTTATTCGCTGGATCGGGAAGACTCAGATAGACGGGGTCATGGCCTATGGCTGAGTGATTACACAACGGTGTAATGTGGCAGTGACCCGAAGGACTGTGGGCTGTCGCGCGGTGACCCGGAGGACAGTGGGCCGCGGTCGGTTGAAAGTTCCTTCTTCTGGCCTTTGTGGTAGGAAGATAGGATATTGCCGATAGTGAAGGAGGAACATAACGTCACCAGGGCCCGAGTTTGTTATATATATATTATATCGTGTTTTGGGTTGTTAAACCCTGGTTTAAATCGAGTTTGTGTTTGGTGATGAGCTAATAATTAGCATAATGCTAGTTATCTTGCTATCGTTTACCGCTGCGTATTTTGGATATTGCTTATTGTTATTGAATTGTGTTGTTAGGTGAACCTCTCGCTTTAGATTGTTCGGGGTGGGATAGCGAGGGGTTGTATTTGTTAGTTGGGGATTGTAACTCGCTGAGTAATGCTAGATTACTCACTCCTCACTCGTTGTTGTTTTCAGGTGACCAGTAGTGAGCTCGTAGAAGGTGCGGGAGGCTAGGCTGGCTGGTGTAGATTTGCATCTTTTTGCTTAAGACGCTTTCAGAATATAAGTATGTACTTTCGCTTTCTTGGCATCCCACCACTTGTATAATATTTTGTGCATTGTAAACCAGATATTATATAAGATAAATAAAGTGAATGTTTTGTGAAAATGCCTTGTTGTTCTGATATTAGCTTGTCCGAGCTAACACAACGTCAGATTGGAGTACGGGTTGAGAAGCCTTAGGCTTTGGTCCGATGGGACGTGTTAGTGGGCGGCCTGGTCTAGTTATGAATTGCACTTTTTGTAACTTTGGCTGGATTGCCCGTTAACCCGTCATGTAGCGCTCCTGAACCTTGGTAGACGGTCGGGCCATCGGTCATGTTCTTGTTTGATTGTTGCCGGTGGTTCGACCTATGCCTAAAACAGTTCGGGTTGTTACAGAGGTGGTATCAGAGCATGGTTTCGTCCATGCGTGACACAAGTGCTTTTTAACGATTTTATCGAGTCAAAGGAGTCGCAAAAAGATGATTAGGAAACCAGCCGCTTCCCGTAGTAGGATTATGACTTACCCTTTTGATTGTGTGCAGATGGCTAATCGCGGGACAGGTGATGATGGATGAGGTCGGATATGGGGAGAGGGTATGGATTGGACAGGCAGAGGATTGGGTTACAGATCTGATCAGAATAATGGAAATGGCATCAGTGAGATGTTTGGACACGATAGGAGCCCTCTGCAGAGAACAAGATCTTTTCCTGTTTACGATAACATGACTAGAGTGAGAGAAGACAGTATGGCGAGCATTAGTCCAAGTCGTATTTGGCACCAGAGACATCAACACGATCAATCCGCTCAATCACACCCAAGGCCAGATCAAAACCTTGCCACTGAAGGACCACAAGATCATGGAACCGAAAACACCCTGAAGCTTTTACATGACGTGATGACCGAGGCACTTGGTAACCAAGGCAGGTGTACTCAACTCCCTGAAGTTTCCAAGCTATTATCTACCATGAAGAACATTGGATCCTACAAGTTCAAAGGAGGATCCGATCCTATTGAGGCCGACAAGTGGATTACTATGATGGAGAAGAATTTTGAAGCCATGGAGTGCCCGGAGGAGTACAAGAAGAAGATCGCTGTGTACTACTTGGAAGCTGACGCCACAGGATGGTGGGACAGCATAGACAGGCAGCGTGGACACACCATCACATCATGTGAGTCGTTCAAGATTGAGTTTGAGAGGAAATACTTTCCTCTAAAAGCGAAGCATCGGTTAGAGAGCCAGTTCATGAACCTTGTTCAAGGAGATAGGCCCATAAGGAGTTATGAGTCGGAGTTCACAAGGTTGAGGCGACATGTCTTTGATGTGCGTGAAGATGAAGCAACTATGATCCGTAACTTTATGTACGGATTGAAGCCCGAGCTTGGAAGTCGTTTAACTGGATGTAACTTTAGCAACTTATCGGAGTTGGTGGAAAAAGCTGTTAATGTTGAGACTGTAATGGAGGCTGAAAGGAAGACCATACAACATTCTAGTGGATAGATCAAGTTTTCGAGCGATTTAGGCAGTTTTCGAGAACAGTTACTCTGCCGATTTTGAGTCAGCACCTGGAGAAGGTTATTTTCAAGTGAAGAGAGATCAGTTCTAGTGGAGACCAGTTCAAGTGGAGATCAGTCAAGAAGAGGGTCTACTTGTGAAGGTCGGGAAAGGGTTCGGATCGCAGAAGTTGGGTTTGGGGTCAAGGCCACGGTCAACCAAACACTGTGAGTTATAATCGATTGATTGCTGAATTGTTTTCATGCAGGGTCCCGTTACTTGGAAGTTGGATCATGGCAGGAGGCCAGGTCTAACTGAGTAACGGTTTGACTAGTTAATAATTGAGGTTATGTTGATTAAGTTGATAGGATGCTTGTTATTGCTTGAGAACCGTAGTAGCATGCTAATGGTTAAGTTGATTGGTTAGTTAGCGAATGCGGAATGCTTAGATGATATCGCTAAGTTGTGGATAGTTAAGTATTCTGGAATTAGTCTTATGCTAGATTCTGGAATATGATTGATTGTGTTAATTTGCGATTAATACTAGGAACCTTGTGTTATTTTACCGGGTTTAGTATTAATCATATATTGGCCATAGAGCATTTGTGTAACCCACAATGCTAGGCACGTTTGAGGTGGATGTGTTGATTGTGTGGTAATTAATACTAGGAACCTTGTGTTATTTTTACCGGGTTTAGTATTAATCGTATATTGGCCGATAGCATTTGTGTAACCCACAATGCTAGGCATATTGGGGTGAGTTAGTGTTCCTTCAGACCTCGTAACCGGCGGGTTCAAGGAAACCCCTTATTCGCTGGATCGGGAAGACTCAGATAGACGGGGTCATGGCCTATGGCTGAGTGATTACACAACGGTGTAATGTGGCAGTGACCCGAAGGACTGTGGGCTGTCGCGCGGTGACCCGGAGGACAGTGGGCCGCGGTCGGTTGAAAGTTCCTTCTTCTGGCCTTTGTGGTAGGAAGATAGGATATTGCCGATAGTGAAGGAGGAACATAACGTCACCAGGGCCCGAGTTTGTTATATATATTATATCGTGTTTTGGGTTGTTAAACCCTGGTTTAAATCGAGTTTGTGTTTGGTGATGAGCTAATAATTAGCATAATGCTAGTTATCTTGCTATCGTTTACCGCTGCGTATTTTGGATATTGCTTATTGTTATTGAATTGTGTTGTTAGGTGAACCTCTCGCTTTAGATTGTTCGGGGTGGGATAGCGAGGGGTTGTATTTGTTAGTTGGGGATTGTAACTCGCTGAGTAATGCTAGATTACTCACTCCTCACTCGTTGTTGTTTTCAGGTGACCAGTAGTGAGCTCGTAGAAGGTGCGGGAGGCTAGGCTGGCTGGTGTAGATTTGCATCTTTTTGCTTAAGACGCTTTCAGAATATAAGTATGTACTTTCGCTTTCTTGGCATCCCACCACTTGTATAATATTTTGTGCATTGTAAACCAGATATTATATAAGATAAATAAAGTGAATGTTTTGTGAAAATGCCTTGTTGTTCTGATATTAGCTTGTCCGAGCTAACACAACGTCAGATTGGAGTACGGGTTGAGAAGCCTTAGGCTTTGGTCTGATGGGACGTGTTAGTGGGCGGCCTGGTCTAGTTATGAATTGCACTTTTTGTAACTTTGGCTGGATTGCCCGTTAACCCGTCATGTAGCCCTCCTGAACCTTGGTAGACGGTCGGGCCGTCGGTCATGTTCTTGTTTGATTGTTGCCGGTGGTTCGACCTATGCCTAAAACAGTTCGGGTTGTTACAGAGGTGGTATCAGAGCATGGTTTCGTCCATGCGTGACACAAGTGCTTTTTAACGATTTTATCGAGTCAAAGGAGTCGCAAAAAGATGATTAGGAAACCAGCCGCTTCCCGTAGTAGGATTATGACTTACCCTTTTGATTGTGTGCAGATGGCTAATCGCGGGACAGGTGATGATGGATGAGGTCGGATATGGGGAGAGGGTATGGATTGGACAGGCAGAGGATTGGGTTACAGATCTGATCAGAATAATGGAAATGGCATCAGTGAGATGTTTGGACACGATAGGAGCCCTCTGCAGAGAACAAGATCTTTTCCTGTTTACGATAACATGACTAGAGTGAGAGAAGACAGTATGGCGAGCATTACTCCAAGTCGTATTTGGCACCAGAGACATCAACATGATCAATCCGCTCAATCACACCCAAGGCCAGATCAAAACCGTGCCACTGAAGGACCACAAGATCATGGAACCAAAAACACCCTGAAGCTTTTACATGACGTGATGACCGAGGCACTTGGTAACCAAGGCAGGCGTACTCAACTCCCTGAAGTTTCCAAGCTATTATCTACCATGAAGAACATTGGATCCTACAAGTTCAAAGGAGGATCCGATCCTATTGAGGCCGACAAGTGGATTACTATGATGGAGAAGAATTTTGAAGCCATGGAGTGCCCGGAGGAGTACAAGAAGAAGATCGCTGTGTACTACTTGGAAGCTGACTCCACAGGATGGTGGGACAGCATAGACAGGCAGCGTGGACACACCATCACATCATGGGAGTCGTTCAAGATTGAGTTTGAGAGGAAATACTTTCCTCCAGAAGCGAAGCATCGGTTAGAGCGCCAGTTGATGAACCTTGTTCAAGGAGATAGGCCCATAAGGAGTTATGAGTCGGAGTTCACAAGGTTGAGGCGACATGTCTTTGATGTGCGTGAAGATGAAGCAACTATGATCCGTAACTTTATGTACGGATTGAAGCCGGAGCTTGGAAGTCGTTTAACTGGATGTAACTTTAACAACTTATATGAGTTGGTGGAAAAAGCTGTTAATGTTGAGACTGTAATGGAGGCTGAAAGGAAGACCATACAACATTCTAGTGGACAGACCAAATTTAGCCAAGGAGAAAGGCCGAATTTCAACAAGGGTCCAAGATCTCACAAAGGCAAAGGGCAAGGATTTGGAGGCCAAGCCAACAATCGTGGTAACACTGGGGTATGTTACACATGTGATCAGCCGAGACATATTTCAAGGTTTTGTCCCAAAAATCAGCGGAATAACCAACGGAGTAACCAGCTGGGTTATTCATCGATAAGGATGGAAGATGTCACTTGTTTCTCTTGCGGTATGAAGGGCCATTATGCATCGTCATGTCCAAACAAGCCAATTCAATGCGACCTCTCGCGATCCAAACTCCTCCTAGCCGTCCATCAATTGAGCCAGCACCAAAGTAGCAAAACCTAGGAGGTAGGGTTTATGCCTTAGGTGTAGAAAACCCAGACAATGCATGACCGTCAAGCGGTCCCATCACAGGTATTGGGGGTGCTTCATCTCCTCTTTTTATTGAATGGAAATTTAGTTGTTGGAATCTAGTTAGTATGCTAGTTAGGTATAGATTGCTTGATCGCTAGGTTGCGCGTTTAGAAATTTTGGATGATGATTGATGGTTGTGAGAATTTTGATTAGTATTTTTGTGATTGAGATATTGTTGATTGGATTACTGTGGCAGGAACCATACATATGATAACCTGGCCTTTGGGATAAAATGGTCGAGAGAGCAAAAGTCAGAATCCAGAGCCGAGCTTTTGGGAATCAAAGCAATTGAAGGAATGTTAAGTTTTGATCACTTAAGACTTAACATGGATCGAAGAAAATAGAAGATTGGTCGAGCATCAACTTTGTGGTCGAGTTGCGGGCAATACAGATCGATCGGGAAATTTGAAGTACGAGAAGGTCGAAGAATGGATCGTGAGTGAAGCATGAGTTGAGATAAGCTGATCTACCATTGTTAGAAGTGTCTTAGATTGATCAGACGGCAGTTTTGGAAGAATCACATTTTTGTAGCACGACGGTTTAGAAGCTCGACGTTTTTGAAGATTGACGTTTCTTCATCGCGAAGTTTTCTCGGAATATCTTCGTATCAGTAAAATATTATTCTGAAGACATTATAAGTCAGAAGAAGGACGAGAATTAAGCAGGACGGGAAGCACGCACGACGGGATTGAAGCACGACGAGAAAACCCAAAGTTGGGCGAAAACCCTAATTTCGGTATTACAAAATATTTTGAGGAAGCCGGAGGCTCGGGAAATATTTTTAAAGGATATCAGACATCATCTGTAGTTTATTAAAAATATTCAGACAATCAGAATGGGAGCGGCAAAATATTCGGGATTGATCGCGGGTAAGAAATCGCGCAAAGGAATCGAGAAGCTCGAGGTGGCTTGATCTAAGGGATAAGAACGTGGTGGCAACTGTCTAACCAGCTGAGTGTCAAGAGAAGCTCGAGGTGTCGCCATGCATGAAGCAGGAACATGCAGCATGACATGTTGAAGCACGAAGTGTCGCGATACCTGCAACCGAAGCATGCTGATCGACACGCAGGGAGCGGTGTGTCGCGACGCATGCATTCCATCCATGCTGATCGACATCTGGTTGTACAGGCAAGAGAAGAGGTGTCACTTTGCATTAGTTTGGTCCATGCTGACTGCCATGAGGAGCACGAGGTGCCGCGACGCATGCAACCGGAGCCATGCTAGCCAACACACGGGCTGCCACCAACTTCAATCTGATTCGCTGCTGTATCCTATATAAAGACCACGAACCCTTCTCATTTCATTCATCCAGACCTTTCAAAAGCAAGTTAAAAAAGTGGGTTAGAGAGAGAAAGAAAGAAGTAGAAAAAGAAAGAAAGAGGTTCTGAGCTATTTCGAGAGTTTTAGAGAGTTTTCGAGATCAGTTTCTCTACTGATTTCAAGTCAGCACCTAGGGAAGGTTCTGGCAAACTGAAGATCAACCAACTGAAGATCAATTCAGATGGGAAGTAACGCAACGTGGTTAGAGAGAGAGAGAGAAAGAGAGTGTAGCTGAGTTCCGAAAATCGATACTTCACCAAGAAGCGAAGTTCTGTCCAATCGAAGAATTTCTGCAATTGTTATGCGGAAGCTCTGCCCAAATCAATCTGTCCACTCTACTCATAATCTTTGATGATCAAGTGGAGGTGCTGTCCAAGATGATTTCAGTTCCATGGTTTCAGTTCAGTCGAGGTTATGATTCGATACTCTGTTCAGATTTCGGAATAATTGTTCAGAAGCTAAGGAAGGTGCTGTTCAAGTTGAGTTCAGTCGAGACTAGTATCAGGGGAGGTTCTGTACAAGTCAAGATCAGTCTAGTCCAGTCCATTCAAGTCGTCCATTGGGTTTTGGCTAAGTCCTCTCCGATCAACCAGCTGCTTATCGGCATAGAACACTGTGAGTTGGTTTTGTGTGAATTGCACTTGGAATTTAGGGTAGATCGAGTTGCATATAGATTAGAATGATCACGTTATTGCATGGTAGAGTCCTTAGGGTTATTTTATTTATGGAACCGGACTCAGTTTAGCAAGGGCTAAGCTAAGATGAATGGAATTAAGACTTAGTTGATAACCTGATTAGGACTAGGATTAGGATTCATCAAGTTTTCTATTATTGTGTGTTGATTGGTTGAGTGCAGGTTCCCGTTATCTTTAAGGATAGTTTCATAGCAGGAGGCTGGACTATCTGGATAACGGTTTGATTTAATTGATTAGTATTGATTATTATTGCTTAGTTGTTTAGTAGTTAGTACTAAGGGTCTTAGGCCATATAGGTCGGACTACTGGTACTATGGTTAGTCTTGTTGAGTCGAGTGTTTAGTTAGGATCTGGAACTTTGGCTTTAGGTTAGGTTCTAGATTGAGTTTGTTTTGTTGTGAGTGTGCCAACAGTATGTGCGAAACCCGCCCATACTAGGCTTGTGTAGGGGTGATTAGTGTTTCCTCGGCCTCGTACCCAGCGGGTTCAAGGAAACCCCTTATTCGCTGGATCGGGAAGACTCAGACGAACGGGGTCATGTCCTATGGCTGAGTATTACACGACGGTGTAATGTGGCAGTGACCCAAAGGACTGTGGGCTGTCGCGCGGTGACCCGAAGGACTGTGGGCCGCGGTAGGTTGAAAGTTCCTTCTTCTGGCCTTTGTGGTAGGGAGATAGGATATTGCCGATAGAGAGGAGGAACACGAAGTCACCAGGGCCCAGGTTTGAGTGTTGTGTTAGAGTGTCGTAGAGGGTTATGGAACCCTTGAGTCAGTCTAGCACCGATATACGGTGTTACGAGTTAGATCGAGTCGTAGATACTCATAGTCTTATTATTGTGAATGTGTTTGTGGTTGATTGATTTGCTTGCAGGTTTTGACATTAAGTCCTAAGTCTGGCTTAGGTACCGGATTAGGCTTGATGTGTATTTTGTTAGTGTAGGCCTGACGTTGGCATGTATGTGTTTGAGTGATTGCTTGTGAAGGGTGGTGGATATTAAAGCTATGCGGTATCATTGGTTGGCCGATCATGTTCTTGTCTGATTGTTGGTCGACTGGTTAATGATCCTTGTATAGTCTAAGTGTCTAACACTACATGAGTATTGAACTCAGGCGTATATATGGTTAACTAGGGATTGGTTGTTGAGTTGTTTGCATGCAGGTTCCCGTTACTTGGAAGTTGGATCATGGCAGGAGGCTAGGTCTAAACTGAGTAACGGTTTGTTTAGTTTTAGCTTTGATTGCTTGCTTAGGATAGATTGCTTGTTATTTTGGGTTGTCTGGGTTAGTTTCTTGGTTTGGGTAGAGGTAGCCAGCTCACTGAGTAACATTAGGTTACTCATCCAACTCTGTTGTCCTTTTTGCAGGTCGCTTTAGGTAAGGATGATCGGATAGCTTGGTGCTGGACGTTAGGACTGCCGGTGTAGATTTTCATACCTTTTGTAAACGGTATTGTGGATCTGTGTTTAGTTGACTCGATTTTGGCATTAGGCCGGGACCGGTCTCAATTATATCAATGTATGGATATTTCTCGAATTAATAAAGTAATTGTTTTATATGCGCTTCATGAGTACTATGATATTTGACTAGTCCGTTCTAACACAACGTTAGGTCGTAGTACGGGTTGAAAAGCCTTAGGCCTCGATCTAACGGAAAACACTAACTCATGGTCGGGTTGCAAAGCCTTGTGCCTTGAAGCAGCGGGACGAGTTAGTGGATGAACTGGTCGAGGTCGTGAAGTAAATTTTGTGACTCTGACCGGATCATCCCTAACCCGTCACGTAGCGCTTCCGGACCATGGTGTTGGGTTGGACGGTCAGTCATGTTCTTGTTTGATTGTTGGCTGGCCGGTTGGCCTTTCATCTCCAACCCTTGGTGTGGGTCGTCCGTCGGTCATGTTCTTGTTTGATTGTTGGCCGGTGGGTTGACCTATGCTTAGGACGGTTCGGGGGTGTTACAGTGGTGGTATCAGAGCATGGTTTCATCCATGCTTCCGGAACTCATGATTTAATCGATTTTCAAATATTTTTTGAGTAAAAAAGAGTCACAAAAGGCATTAGGTAAACCCGTCACGTCCAGCTTAGGATTTATTGTTTTAGGAATTAGGAATAGATAGAAGAATTAGAATTGCTAGGTTGCTGGTTAGAATTGTTAGGTTGCTGGTTAGCATTGCTAGGTTGTTTAGCTAGTATTGCTATTAGGTTGTTGGTAGTATTTGTTTGGTTTGTTGTTGACTGACTTGCGTGTGAGTGTTCTATTTAGTTGCAGCTTTAAATGTGTTCGTTGATCAGAACTTTAAGGCTGGAAACCTTAAAGTGAAGAGAGTTCAAGGCCAAAAACCCAAAGCCAAAGAAAGAGTGAAGATAGGTTCAGAGGACTGGACAGTGGTATGGACTGGAAAAATGGGAAGAAAAAAAGACTTCATTGGGAAAGGACTTCATCAGTATCTGGGAAAAGAGAGATCGAGGAAATGGTTGGAGTAATCAGAGGCGCAGATTGGCAAGATCGTATCATGGGAAATTAGTTGGGCAGCAAAGTAAAAACTAAGAAGAAGACGCAGTGATCATTCAAGTGAAGATTTATGAAGATGATTGTGGTGACATTGGGAAGGACACTCAAGGGACAGTGAAAGGCAGAGTGAAGAGATATGAAGACGATTATGGCGACTTTAGACAGTATACACAAGGGAAATGGGCAAGCAAAGTAAAGTGTTATGAAGACGAGTTGAGATTAAGTGATGCATGAGAAATCAAGAAGTGAAGAAATGAAAGGATTCAAGACCAAGGAAATGCATGGAGATGTATTAAGATGGAGCGAGTTCAGAATCAGAAAATCTAGAAGAAGACTGAAGAAATCAAGGGGAGATATCTAAGGCCAACCGATAAAGAAGCACATCTAGTGATCAAGACAAAGTTATGTAAAGAGGAGTTATGAAGGAGTTGTTATCAAGGTGGAGCAAGTTCAAAATCGAAAGTGTTTATGGAGACCCAAAGAAACCGAAAGAAAGGCGAGTGATACCACTCAAGTTACCCTAAGGAGTGTTACTCTCATCAAAAGAGGTTCAGATGTAGTACTTAGGGATCGAATCCACAAGGAGCTAGGGAACAATTAAATCTAGTGTTTATTAATTCTAAAAGTTGTAAATGTTTAAATGAAATAGCAATAGTAACAAGCGAGTAAATAATAAATGTAACTTGGTTGGAAATAATATTAGATGCAGGGCCACTATTCAGGTGTTGGAGATTATAATACCTATAGATGCCTAACTGTTGCATGCATGATATATTAGAGTTCATTCGCTTAACTCAGTGATCAGCTGTCGCATGTACCACTGGTTAACAGACTAGATCTCGTGTCTCAACGGTTAGTATGCAGACAACGAGAGAGTGTTTATCGATGGTCTATTAAGACGTCGACCGATAGTCAGTTGAGGACATCGATCGACGGGTTCTAGCAAGGCCTATGCGCGAGTATGAAATGCCCTACTAAGATGCTAAATTGGCGGTTAGCCCTCTCTAGCAGTCCTAATATGATAGGTAGATGTCAGGATGGGATAACAAGGGTGCTTGAGTATGCAATCCTATGATCAAGTTCTAGTTAGCAAGGCTAAAACAAGCAATGAATACAAATCTATCATGAATATCACAACAAGGCAGATCTATAGTTTGGGGCTAATCCCACAAACCTATCTGAACCCTGATCTAACAGTTGAACTACTCAGACATAGCAAAGCAATTCATAACAATAAAGGAATAGAAACTCATAGTATATATGAAAAGAAATGGAAACAAGGAGTTCCAATCACAAGTGATCTTCTCTCCCCAATGAAACTTGTAACAAAACTAGGTCTAGAAAAAGCTCTCTTGCCGTCAAAAACACTTAGGCAGTATATATTTTACTCGGTTAAAAACTCGTCAGGGCATTTTGGTAATTTGGCTTGGCCTTGGTTTTTAAGTCTGCTGAATCCAAAATGTCGCGTCTGGTGTCTCGACATCGATCGATGGTACTTGTGTACATCGATCAATATTAATCTTCATCTGTCGAGGCATTTCCTGATATCGATCGTCAGCACTGATGCGCATCGATCGATTGTTCTTCCTCTCGTCGACCTCTAAGTGGTCAGCTCGGGTGAAAAGTCATTTAAGCTCCAAAATGCTCCAAAATCATAGCTTTACTCCGAAATGCACCTGAACCTGAAAACATACCTAGAAGAGTAGAAAACATAGATATATATATAGTAAAATACTTATATACCATGGATAAAAATGGGTCAAATCCAAGGTATATCAACTCCCCAAGACTTACCCTTTTGCTTGTCCTCAAGCAAAACATACATGCAGTCTCTCTGAAAGAGGTTTGAAAATACTGAAGACTTAAGATTTTAAAGCATATAAATCTTTCCTCAACAATTTTGCAACCACATTTAAAAAGTCCTGATCACAAAAGCACACTATGCAATATCCTAGCTTAGCAACCATTTCTAACATAACACAACTCATCAATTCACGTCTGACATCCCCTCTACTGATTTCATTTCTTAGCATAAATATAAAGTGAATGCTTTACCTTGGGAGTATCGATCACCATGATGCAAGGATTTCAGACAGGTATCTGGTAAAAGTTAGTTCCTAGTTTCTCTCTCTCTAAATTTCTCTCTTGAGTCAAAGTCTGCTTCCATTGCAGGATCAGTGACCAAGATTGGAAAGGCTTCCATGAATCAAAACTTAATGGTGGTTGCCACCAAGTTCTGTTCACTTCTTTTTGACCTATATCCAAGAGTTCTTTGCGAAAGCGAGCCTTGAAGATTGCCGCCTCCAAGTCCCGTTTCGAACTCTTTTATTTGAGTCTTTATGAATCAAGCCTTAATGGTTTTAGCCACCAAGTCATGTTCAGACTCATCCTAATTAAACAATAGATCTTATTTATTTATTTATATATATATATATATATTTATTTATTTATTTTATATATATATATATTTTTAAGGAATTTAAGGAATAATACTCACTAACTAATCTAGGGTCGAAATTTAGAGAGAGAAAATGTGATAAATAATCTAAACCAGGCGTTACCTTCCAGACCTGTCTGAAGAATCCGATCCCATGTATACCAAGCCCCAAGACAAGCGGTTATGTCAGGTTTAGTGTTGGAAATCAGCTTTGGTTACTTCATACGGTTCAAGGCAAGTGTGTAGTTGATAGGTTGATCCGCTTTAGCATCTTTAGTGCTATCTGCAATCAGGAAATCTAAAATGGTGCTAAAAATTGGTTAGATATTCATGTTTAAATCAATATAAGATTATAGTCCATATTTTCAATAGCTAAGCATAATTTTTTAAAATTCCTTTTTACATAAGAATAAAATAAATTATATCAGTAAATCTCCCCCTAGACTTAAATTACACTGTCCCAGTGTAACTCAGCCGGAGTTATGATGAATAGTTCATGATGTACGAAATGTAACAAGTAAGGAAGATACATCTGACCGGATTAGATATCGATCGATGTGAAAGTGTTACATCGATCGTCGTGTGGTTGTCTATGTCGAGCGATTTCGACATCTTGTCGTCGGTCGATATTCAGGTCCTCCTACTTGGGTCTCCTAAATCTGAAAGAAATAAAACGAAGGTAAATAAATGCTAGCTAATAAAACCTAAATAAAATACCTAATAGTGGGTTGCCTCCCACTCAGCGCTTGGTTATAGTCATTTAGCTTGACTGTGGTAATGATTGGCTATTGGGTGGAGAAACAATTGCTTGTTGGAAAGCAAGCATCCACGTCATCTCTGCGCATTCTGGACCAAGATGCAATGAAACTTCTTGTGGCCTCATCATTTCTTGTCCATTTTTCATCCATCTTCTCAAGTACATTGGAGATGTTATGTAGCCTTTCTTGAACGTTGTCAATGCTGACCTGGTGCCAGCCTATGTTGTCATAGGCGTATGCTGAAAGTTCTGTCATTCCTTTTGCATTGACTCTACTGTCTTGTGTATCAGCTGCTAGCCGATTGGTGTAGACTCGGCGTCGATCGATGCGATTATGTGTTCGTTGGTCGATCTCGGCGAGTTGCCATCGATCGATTTCGGTCGTGTCCTGTCGATCGATGCTGATATCTGGTGTTGAGCTGCGAGTTGCCTCTGAATGGCTTTGACTTCTTTCTGTAGCCATTCTGCGTGGCTGTCTAGTCCACTGATTTTGTTGTCGAATGGAAAGTTGATGTCATTGCAGCGTTTGTCAAGTCGTTCATCCATGGTGTCTAGAGTAGTGTAGATCTTGGATGTGATCTTGTCAACCTCTGCTGTTGTGTAAGGAAGTAACTCCACAGGTTTCTTGCCATCGATCTAAGGTCCTCGTAGCCTGTCGATCGATGCTGATTTTGCCTGCAAAAAACTTTGATTAGTAATGTTCTCAATATCCTTTTGGGCATGAGTAATTGACTAGACAATCTGCTTAAATATGTCATGACTGATGATATAAAGCGGTCATGCATATCCTAGTAAGTCCTCAGCCTCTCATTCATTGCTGAGACTTTAGCGTCGAGCGATGTGAAGGTACACATGTCGATCGATGTGGCTGGTTGTTGGTCCTTCTTGCGAATGGTGTCCAGATCTTGCTGTAGTAGCTCGATTTTAGTGCTTAGCCAGTCCACGTTGTTGTTGAGAGGGCAGTAAACGTCGTTTATCCTCGTGTCGATGTATGAGACTTCCCATTCATCCCTTTGTTGTGTTGAACATTGCGGTTCTGCAGGGATCTGAGCTGTAGGAAGACTGACGTCGATCGATGTTGCATGTGGTGCGTCGATCGATGTCGAGGTCGTAGCTTCCTTCTCAAGTTGCTGACGTAAACTCTCAATTTCTGTACTCATTTCTGCCATACTTCTGAAAAGCTCATTGTAGCCTCTATCCAAAGGCTGATGTGTATCTTCTACCAATGTTTTGAGCTCCTCTCCCAGTTCTCCAGAGCTCCACAAATACCAAACACCATCTCATCGATTTCATCTTTGGTGTAGAGTTCTGGTGCCAGTCTTGTGAGTGTGAAGGAAGTGGCATGTTCTGGAAGACAGATGTGGCTCTCTTCAAAAAGAGATGCTCATGCCAGTAATTTCCTGATGTCGTCCTTTGTGACAGGTATCATGTCACCAGCTACGCCTCGTGCGTGTCCACACTCATCTCTGTAGACTCCATAGTCGTCCCTTTGTTCCCAAGTGAACATTTTGGCTCCGTACATGTCAAAAGCGCGGTTCCCACATTCATACCGTCTGTCGATCGACGTTGGTTCATCTCTATCGATCGACGTTGGTGTTACCCTGTCGATCGATGTCTCCAATGTACCGTCGATCGATGTCTCCAATGTACCGTCGATCGATGCTTGCCCTTTTGGTTGGCTTGATAGATCTGGATTGATCTCTGTTGTGGCGACTCCTACGTGGTTGTTAGGATCTGTTTGAATGATGTCTGGAGTGCCACGTTGCTGTGAGAATAGGTTGTCGGGTCCATTGGCTACTTGAAGGATGTCTGCTATGTCCTCTCTGGACACTTGTAAAGTCCTTCCATCCATTGCACGTGCGTTGCCATCTGGGTCCCTGAAAATACCAAATTCGTCAGGTGTTAGAAAACCGTAATAAATGTTTGCATTATCATTTAATTTAGAAATAGAAAGATTAGGGTTTAGAGTAGTATCGATCGATATAGATACAGTTGCATTTCATCGATGGCAGAGTAATTTCTGCAGAACTTGTGTTCTTGAGATGATTGCTCTTCATGGATTTTTCTGTTGATGTAGAAGGAAGAGTGTTCATCTTTTTTGCTTGTGTGTTTGCTGTGATGTGTGTAGGTGGTTTCGGGGGTGCAAAACGATTTATATAGGTATCTTTAAACCTAGTTGGGGAGGGAATATTCTCCTGCTTCTGAATTTTCACTGCGGCGCGAATATCGATCGATGTTCCAGTACGTGTCTCGATCGACGTGAGCGGTTGTTTTGCTGGACGAGGGTGGGTATCGACCGATGTGGAGTGCACAGCATCGAACGATGTTGGAAACGTGTTGGTGAACTTATGTGTTTTAAGTCTTTCATCCTGCAAAGACATTTCTATTGCACGTTCTTTCCAATAATCCTCATCGTGTTCCTCTGTATGTTCCTCATTAGGTGAAGTAATTACAGTGTCAACTGCAAAACTTTCATGGAAACCACTGTCTGCCCAACTGCCTATGGAATAATCATCATGTCCTCTCTTGCTTGGAGGTTGGAAGGCAAAGTGTTGGTAACAATGATTAGGTGAAGCAAAATGGTCAACTGGGTGCATTACGTCGAGTGACATGTTGTTGCGGTCATCGGTCACCGTTGACTCATTGGAATCGATCGATGGAAAGGTTGGGGTGTCGATCGATTCCGAGTACTCTGTTTTGTACTCTGATTCATACTCTGCTCCACAATGGCATGAGCCAATGAAGCCAAGTTCTTTCCCGTAATCCACAGAATTAATGACCTTTCTCTTAGGTCGGATGGGGTCGTAGTGGATGTTTGGGTCTATGAGCGTTAGACACAATTTGTTTTTGTTCATGTCACATACGGCTCCTACTGTAGCTAGGAAAGATCTTCCAAGCAGAAGTGAAGAGTTCCAGTTAAGCTCGATGTCTAGGACATGAAAATCTACAGGGACAAGGGCATTACCAATCTGTACCTCCAGATCTCTTATGATTCCTCCTGATCGTTTCTCTGAAAGATCCACGAAGGTGAAGGATTCTGTTGTAGGTTCGATGGTCAAACCAAGCTGGTCTGCCATGATCCTAGGGAGGATACTAACTGATGCTCCTGTGTCACACATTGAATGGGGAAATTCAACACCCTTGACTATGCATGGTATTGCAAACTTCCCAGGATCACTCTTCTTCGTCAATGTGATCCTGTGTTTCATCTTCTCTCTGACTTGATGAAACATTCTCCTAATGTCCTCCTCAGTTACCTTTATTTCTCTGAAGAACATCCACAACCGGTGTGTGAAGTAAGCTTCATCAAAAGGTTTTTCGATTGGGATTCTGAGGACTCTTTTAGTGAAACCATCCATCTCCTTATCGTTAGCTTCCCGCTTAAGGTTTTTAGGAATATTCTCCTTTCTTTTCCTTAACCTTCTCCCTTCAGCTTCTTGAACTGATTCAGGTGAACTATTTAAAGGGTTGGGTTTTGGTTCAGGTGGGTTAGCTAATGGTTTAGGTGGTGGTCTGAGTGCGTTGATGTAATCATTATCTATTGAGGGTAACCGCACTCGGTATGTCAGAGGTGCCTATCGATCGATGGGAAGTGTGTTGTGACGATCGACGTCGGACTCACTCTGTCGATTGATGGTTGGCTCAACCGATCGATCGATTTTATCATAGAAAGGGGAGGGTGGGTGAGGATGCTTAGCTGCGAATTCTTCATGAGTTAGAATTCGAACCGCATTGCATTCAGTCGATTTGGCAGACGACGTCGATCGATGACTGGAGTAATTCGTCGATCGATCTTCATCATGGTATGTCGATCGATGCGAGTTCATCGACATTGGTCGACACCATTGGGATCCGCCGAGACTCATGGAGCTTTCAATTTTGAAGTCTCCTTCCTCAAGCTTTTCATTTTTCACCACTTGCCAGAAATCATCATCTATGATGGCATTTACGTGGTGTTTCCCTTTGTCGGCTCCTGCCTCTCTAGAGAAAGCTTCTTGCCTCTTTATAGTCTCGCCCGTCTGAATTACTTCGGTTTCAAGTTTTCTCACCTGAGTCCCTAAGGTCTCGATTTTGGTGTTCAGATTGTTGTAGGCGGAGTCTATTTTACCGTTGAAATTCACTGTGATTTGTTGTTGTCCCAACAGTACTCGATCAAGCATTTCTTCGATCTTGCTTTCCTTAGTCTGGGGTGGTGAATTTTGGTAGTAAGAGTTCGAGTAGCTTTTGTTGTTGTTGAAGGGTTTTTGAAATTGTGAACTTTGGTTACTTCTTTGGCCATTTCCAAAGAAGTTTCTGTTTCCGCCCTGGTTTCCAAATTTCTGGAATCCGGTACCTCCGATGTAGTTCACATTTTCTTCTCCTTCCGTATCTGCTACTTCTCCTTCAGCTGAACAGACTTGCTTCTTAAGAAGCTCGTGCACCACATCTAACTTAGCTTTTACTTCATCCATCTGTTCCTTCCCGATAGAGGCTACAGACTTCTTCCGTTCAGAGTCAGTGTTTTTGGTGCTGCTGCTGTTAGAAAGGTTTTCGATAAGTCTCACAGCTTCTAACGGATGAGCTCTAATATCAAGGGCCATTTGATACTGTAAGGCGAGACCTCGGAAGAAAGTGCTTAGCAGCTGCACTTCGTTAAATCCGTGGTGCGGACAGTCTCGCTGGAAGAACCTAAATCTAATCCACGCATCTTTGAAGGACTCTCCAGCCTTCTGCGAGAATGTGGAAATTTTGTTCCGAAGTTCTTCAGCGCGCGCCTCATCGAAGAAGTTTCGTAAGAAAGCATTCTTGATGTCGCTCCAGGATGTTAAAGATCCTGTGGGTTGCTGCCTAAGCCAGTGCATCGCTTCTTCATTCAGCGTGTATCTGAAGAGCTTGCACAGCAGGTAATCTTCGGGGACTCCTTCCATCCGAATAGCAGCGATTAGATCCTCGAACCGTTCCAAATGGTCCATAGGATGCTCGTGCGGTAACCCAGAGTAGGGTATCTGCGACACGAGAGTGTAGTATTGAGGCTTCAGCTCGAAATTCTGCTTCTGGATCTCCGGAAGTCGAATAGCTGATCTGTTGGAATAGTACTCATCTGGGCGATTGTAGTCGTCCAGTGGTTTCGATCGAGCGTCCTCGTCTACAGGTTGAGCAGCTCCTGTAGCATCAGCATCAGGGATTACAGTTCCCTGAGCATCTATTTCCTGACCTGTTGCATTACGCAGATGACCGGCCTGGTCATACAGGTTTCCGTTCTCGTCATGCGTTAGAATAATAATGTTTACCATTTTTGACGACGTATCGATCAACGTACGCAGTGTAGTATCGATCGTTGTCGAACGATTGAGATCGATCGACGATGATGGTTTGGTGTCGGTCGACGGTTATTTGTGCGTATCGATCGTCGACGAAGTTGTTGCGTCGAGCGATGTGGAATGTTGACCTCTACGGATGGTGCGTTCCAAATGAGCAGGATCGTCTGAGAACAGCAAGTCTTTCTCCTTGTTGCTTCTGGTACCGCTGGGCATGCACCTGAAAAGATAAGAAAAAGATTATTAGAAAGGGGGCAGAGAAAAGAATAAGAATCAATAAAACTAAATCTAATGGCGATCAAAGCTCCCCGGTAACGGTGCCAAATTTGATACCACTCAAATTACTCTAAGGAGTGTTACTCTCATCAAAAGAGGTTCAGATGTAGTACTTAGGGATCGAATCCACAAGGAGCTAAGGAACAATTAAATCTAGTGTTTATTAATTCTAAAGGTTGTAAATGTTTAAATGAAATAGCAATAGTAACAAGCGAGTAAATAATAAATGTAACTTGGTTGGAAATGATATTAGATACATGGCCACTATTCAGGTGCTGGAGATTATAATACCTATAGATGCCTAACTGTTGCATGCATGATATATTAGAGCTCATTCGCTTAACTCAGTGATCAGCTGTCGCATGTACCACTAGTTAACAGACTAGATCTCGTGTCTCAACGGTTAGTATGCAGACAACAAGAGAGTGTCGATCGATGGTCTTTTAAGACGTCGACCGATACACCTTTGCCAACGTCGATCTATAGTCAGTTGAGGACATCGATCGACGGGTTCTAGCCAGGCCTATGCGCGAGTATGAAATGGCCTACTAAGATGCTAAATTGGCGGTTAGCCCTCTCTAGCAGTCCGAATATGATAGATAGATGTCAGGATGGGATAACAAAGGGTGCTTGAGTATGCAATCCTATGATCAAGTTCTAGTTAGCAAGGCTAAAACAAGCAATGAATACAAATCTATCATGAATATCACAACAAGGCAGATCTATAGTTTGGGGCAAATCCCACAAACTATCTGAACCCTGATCTAACAGTTGAACTACTCAGACATAGCAAAGCAATTCTTAACAATAAAGGAATAGAAACTCATAGTATAGATGAAAAGAAATGGAAACAAGGATTTCCAATCACAAGTGATCTTCTCTCCCCAATGAAACTTGTAACAAAACTAGGTCTAGAAAAAGCTCTCTTACCGTCAAAAACACTTAGGCAGTATATATTCTACTAGGTTAAAAACTCGTCAGGGCATTTTGGTAATTTGGCTTGGCCTTTGTTTTTTAGTCTGCTGAATCCAAAATGTTGCGTCTGGTGTCTCGACATCGATCGATGGTACTTGTGTCCATCGATCGATATTAATTTTTCATCTGTCGAGGCATTTCCTGATATCGATCATCAGCACTGATGCGCATCGATCGATTGTTCTTCCTCTCGTCGACCTCTAAGTGGTCAGCTCGTGTGAAATGTCCTTTAAGCTCCAAAATGCTCCAAAATCATAGCTTTACTCCGAAATGCACCTGAACCTGAAAACATACCTAGAAAAGTAGAAAACATAGATATATATATATATATATATAGTAAAATACTTATATACCGTGGATAAAAATGGGTCAAAATTAAGGTATATCAACTAGCCAGCAAAGAACCATATCTTATGACCAAGACCGCAAGACGGAGTTATTCAAAAGCTGAACGTCATCACTACACATCAAGGAGGAACATTTCGTGAAGCTAAGTAATTGCGCAACTAAGAATTCGAGGATGAATTCTATTAAGGGAGGGAGAATGTGATAACCCGTCCTTTGGGATAAAATGGTCGAGAGAGCAAAAGTCAGAATCCAGAGCCGAGCTTTTGGGAATCAAAGCAATTGAAGGAATGTTAAGTTTTGATCACTTAAGACTTAACATGGATCGAAGAAAATAGAAGATTGGTCGAGCATCAACTTTGTGGTCGAGTCGCGGGCAAATACAGATCGATCGGGAAATTTGAAGTACGAGAAGGTCGAAGAATGGATCGTGAGTGAAGCATGAGTTAAGATAAGATGCTCTACCATTGTTAGAAGTGTCTTTGATTGATCAGACGGCAGCTTTGGAAGAATCACATTATTGAAGCACGATGGTTTAGAAGCTCGACGTTTTTGAAGATTGACGTTTCTTCATCGCGAAGTTTTCTCGGAATATCTTCGTATAAGTAAAATATTATTCTGAAGACATTATAAGTTGGAAGCAGGATGGGAAGCAAGCACGACGGGATTGAAGCACGACGAGAAAATCCGAAGTTGGGCGAAAACCCTAATTTCGGTATTACGAAATTCGTTGAGGAAGCCGGAGGCTCGGGAAATATTCTTAAAGGATATCAGACATCATCTGTAGTTTATTAAAAATATTTAGTGAATCAGAATGGGAGCGGAAAAATATTCGGAATTGATCGCGGGTCAGAAATTCACAAGAAGGGTCGAAATCGCGCAAAGGAACCGAGAAGCTCGAGGTGGCTTGATCTAAGGGATAAGAACGTGGTTGCAACTGTCTAACCAGCTGAGTGTCAAGAGAAGCTCGAGATGTCACCGTGCATGAAGCAGGAACATGCAGCATGACATGTTGAAGCACGAAGTGTCGCGATACCTGCAACCGAAGCATGCTGATCGACACGCAGGGAGCGGTGTGTCGCGACGCATGCATTCCATCCATGCTGATCGACATCTGGTCGTCCAGGCAGGAGAAGAGGTGTCAATTTGCATGAGTTTGGTCCATGCTGACTGCCATGTGGAGCACGAGGTGCCGCGACGCATGCAACCGGAGCCATGCTAGCCGACACACGGGCTGCCACCAACTTCAATCTGATTCGCTGCTGTATCCTATATAAATACCACGACCCCTTCTCATTTCATTCATCCAGACCTTTCAGTAAAAAAAATGGGTTAGAGAGAGAGAAAGAAGTAGAAAAAGAAAGTAAGAGGTTCTGAGTTATTTCGAGAGTTTTAGAGAGTTTTCGAGATCAGTTTCTCTACTGATTTCAAGTCAGCGCCTAGGGAAGGTTCTGGCCAACTGAAGATCAACCAATTGAAGATCAATTCATATGGGAAGCAAGGCAACGTGGTTAGAGAGAGAGAAAAAGAGGGTGTAGCTGAGTTCCGAAGATCGATACTTCACCAAGAAGCGAAGTTCTGTCCAATTGAAGAATTTCTGCAATTGTTATGCGGAAGCTCTGCCCAAATCAATCTATCCACTCTACTAATATTATTTGATTATCAAGTGTAGGTGCTGTCCAAGATCAGTTCAGTTCCATGGTTTCAGTTCAGTCGAGGTTATGATTCGATACTCTGTTCAGATTTCGGAAGAATTGTTCAGATGCTAAGGAAGGTGCTGTTCGAGTTGAGTTCAGTCCAGACCAGTATCAGTGGAGGTTCTGTACAAGTCAAGATCAGTCTAGTTCAGTCCATTCAAGTCGTCCATTGGGTTTTGGCTAAGTCCTATTCGATCAACCAGCTGCTTATCGGCATAGAACACTGTGAGTTGGTTTTGTGTGAATTCCACTTGGAATTTAGGGTAGATCGAGTTGCATTAGATTAGAATGATCACGTTATTGCATGGTAAAGTCCTTAGGGTTATTTTATTTATGGAACCAGACTCAGTTTAGCAAGGGCTAAGCTTAGATGAATGGAATTAAGACTTAGTTGATAACCTGATTAGGACTAGGATTAGGATGCATCATGTTTTCTATTATTGCATGTTGATTGATTGAGTGCAGGTTCCCGTTATCTTTAAGGATAGTTTCATAGCAGGAGGCTGGACTATCTGGATAACGGTTTGATTTAATTGATTAGTAGTGATTATTATTGCTTAGTTGTTTAGTAGTTAGTACTAAGGGTCTTAGGCCATATAGGCCGGACTACTGGTACAATGGTTAGTCTTGTGGAGTCGAGTGTTTAGTTAGGATCTAGAACATTGGCTTTAGGTTAGGTTCTAGATTGAGTTTGTTTTGTTGTGAGTGTGCCGACAGTATGTGCGAAACCCGCCCATACTAGGCTTGTGTAGGGGTGATTAGTGTTTCCTCGGCCTCGTACCCTTATTCGCTGGATCGGGAAGACTCAGACGAACGGGGTCATGTCCTATGGCTGAGTATTACACGACGGTGTAATGTGGCAGTGACCCGAAGGACTGTGGGCTGTCGCGCGGTGACCCGAAGGACTGTGGGCCGCGGTAGGTTGAAAGTTTCTTCTTATGGCCTTTGTGGTAGGGAGATAGGATATTGCCGATAGAGAGGAGGAACACGAAGTCACCAGGGCCCAGGTTTGAGTGTTGTGTTAGAGTGTCGTAGAGGGTTATGGAACCCTTGAGTCAGTGTAGCACCGATATACGGTGTTACGAGTTAGATCGAGTCGTAGATACTCATAGTCTTATTATTGTGAATGTGTTTGTGGTTGATTGATTTGCTTGCAGGTTTTGACATTAAGTCCTAAGTCTGGCTTAGGTACCGGATTAGGCTTGATGTGTATTTCGTTAGTGTAGGCCTGACGTTGGCCTGTATGTGTTTGAGTGATTGCTTGTGAAGGGTGGTGGATATTAAAGCTATGCGGTATCATTGGTTGGCCAATCATGTTTTTGTCTGATTGTTGGTTGACTGGTTAATGACCCTTGTATAGTCTAAGTGTCTAACACTACATGAGTATTGAACTCAGGCGTATATATGGTTAACTAGGGATTGGTTGTTGAGTTGTTTGCATGCAGGTTCCCGTTACTTGGTAGTTGGATCATGGCAGGAGGCCAGGTCTGAGTAACGGTTTGTTTAGTTTTTGCTTTGATTGCTTGCTTAGGATAGATTGCTTGTTATTTTGGGTTGCCTGGGTTAGTTTCTAGGTTTGGGTAGAGGTAGGCAGCTCACTGAGTAACATTAGGTTACTCATCCAACTCCGATGTCCTTTTTGCAGGTCGCTTTAGGTAAGGATGATCGGATAGCTTGGTGCTGGACGTTAGGACTGCCGGTGTAGATTTTCATGTCTTTTGTAAACGGTATTGTGGATCTGTGTTTAGTTGACTCGATTTTGGCATTAGGCCGGGACCGGTCTCAATTATATCAATGTATGGATATTTCTCGAATTAATAAAGTAATTGTTTTATATGCGCTTCATGAGTACACTGATATTTGACTAGTCTGGTCTAACACAATGTTAGGTCGTAGTACGGGTTGAAAAGCCTTAGGCCTCGATCTAACGGAAAACGCTAACTCTTGGCCGGGTTGCAAAGCCTTGTGCCTTGACGCAGCGGGACGAGTTAGTGGATGAACGGGTCGAGGTCGTGAAGTAAATTTTGTGACTCTGACCGGATCATCCCTAACCTGTCACGTAGCGCTTCTGGACTATGGTGTTGGGTTGGACGGTCAGTCATGTTCTTGTTTAATTGTTGGCTGGCCAGTTGGCCTTTCATCTCCAACCCTTGGTGTGGGTCTTCCGTCGGTCATGTTCTTGTTTGATTGTTAGCCGGTGGGTTGACCTATGCTTAGGACGGTTCGGGGGTGTTACAATACATGTTGCTGGTAAACCCACACATGTATTGGTCGACTCGGGGGCAACACATAGTTTTGTGACCCCTGAAGTAGCTGCCCAGTTTTGGGATTGTTTTGTGGTTGACAGGATAAATGTGGCCGTCTTGACCCCCGCAGACCGAACCCTTCAAGCAAATCTGTGTATCAAGAATGTTCCATTGGTCATTCAAGGCAAAGAGTTTGTGGCAGATCTGTTAGTCGTGCCTTTGAAAGGGTACGAGGTAATCCTTGGAATGGATTGGTTATCGAGCTACGGAGTTCAGATCGACTGTGGAAAGGGAAGGTTGTTGTTCGGCAGAGATAAACGACCAGAGATGGTATACTATGGAATCAGTCCTAGTATGACCGTGTCTTTGGTAGCAGCAATGAGAGTACAAGATCTGTTTCAAGATGGGGAAGTATATTTGGTGACCTTATCGGTTAGTGGAGGAGCCACTAATGATGAAGTTAAGGTCGAAGACATTGAAGTGGTCCAGGAGTTTAAGGATGTATTTGCACCACTAAAGGAATTACCTCCACCTCGGAGTAATCCCTTTACTATTGATTTGGAGCCTGAAGCAAAACCTATAGCTAAGGCACCATATCGGATGGCACCTGCGGAGTTGGCCGAGCTAAAGAAACAATTGGAAGATCTATTGGAAAAGGGATTCATCCGGTCTAGCTCTTCACCTTGGGGAGCTCCTGTGCTATTTGTGAAGAAGAAGGACGGAAGTATGAGGCTGTGTATCGATTATCATGGTATCAACAACATCACGATAAAAGATAAGTATCCTCTTCCAAGGATAGACGAGTTGTTAGACCAACTAAAGGGAGCTAGTTGGTTTTCGAAGATTGATTTGGCGTCAGGGCATCACCAAATTCCTATTGCCAAGTCGGACACTATCAAGACGGCGTTTCGGACGAGGTATGGGCAGTACGAGTTTGTAGTTATGCCCTTTGGTCTCACAAACGCACCTGCGGCTTTCATGCGCTTGATGAATGAAGTGTTTCACGACTACCTTGATAAGTTCGTGATCATTTTCATTGATGACATTCTGGTGTATTTGAGAAGTAAGGAGGAGCACAACGAGCATCTGAGACTGGTTATGGAGAGGTTACGGAATCAGAAGCTATTAACCAAGTTCAGCAAGTGCTCGTTTTGGAAGAGAGAGATAGGATTTCTGGGTCACATAGTATCAGGAGAGGGCGTGGCTGCTGATCCAGAAAAGGTCCAAGCCATACGAGAATGGCCTCGACCTACCACTGTGACAGAAGTGAGGAGTTTTCTTGGACTTGCAGGCTATTATCGGAAGTTTGTTAAGGACTTTTCCTCCATTGCAAAGTCTTTAACTAAACTTACCGGTAAAGGAGTTCCTTTCTTATGGGTGGAAGAAACCGAGAAGGCATTCAAGAAGTTGAAGGAATCTTTCATGAGCGCACCTGTGTTAGCTTTGCCCGAGCAAGGTAAACGTTACACGGTTTACACGGATGCTTCACGAGTTGGGTTAGGTTGTGTTCTTATGCAAGATGGGCGAGTCATCGCGTATGCCTCGCGACAACTACGGAAGCATGAGGATAACTACAGTACACATGACTTCGAGTTAGCGGCCGTGGTGTTCGCTTTGCGAATTTGGAGATCATATTTGTATGGAGAAGAAGTGGAGGTATACACGGACCATCAAAGTCTTAAATACCTCTTCACTCAGCCAGATCTCAACCTGCGCCAGCGTAGGTGGATGGAGTTTGTGGCTGACTACGACATACGGATTCACTACCATCCTAGTAAAGCGAATGTTGTTGCGGACGCCTTAAGTCGAAGAAAGTTGGACGCAGATTTAGAAAAAGAAGTGGAGCTGTTGAACCAGGAGTTGAAACAAGTGAAGTTGGTCGTTTTGGAAGGGCAGACAAGTGAGCCATTGGGACTTCAAGTGGTGAATCAGGCCAGCTTGATTCAGAGAATTCGAGAGGAAAAACTTAAGGATGAGAAGCTATTGAAGATCTCTGAGGAACTCAAAGGACAAGGCAGGCCAAATAATGATGGATACTACTTGGCCGAGGATGGAACCTTGCTAATTAATGGGAGGATCACGGTTCCTAAAGGGCAAGGGCTGAGAGATGAGATACTAAGGATTGCACATCATTTTTTACATAGTATCCATCCTGGAAGTTTGAAGATGTACCGAGACGTGAGAAGATACTATCATTGGCCGGGCATGAAGAGGTCAGTAGCACAATGGGTTGCTCAGTGTGCAACTTGTCAACAAGTCAAGGTCGAGCATCAAGTACCAGGAGGATTGTTACAAAGTCTTCCGATACCTCAATGGAAATGGGACTCGATTTCCATGGATTTCATTACCGGATTACCCACTGCTCCAGGTAGATCGAACAACTCGATATGGGTGATTGTGGATAGGTTAACCAAGGTCACACACTTTTTGCCTATGCGGGACACTGATAAAGTTGAAGTTTTGGCCGAGCTATACATCGACCAAATCGTGAAGTTACATGGTGTACCCTCAGACATCATCTCAGATCGCGATCCAAGGTTCACAGCATCATTCTGTGAAGCATTGCAAGAAGCCTTGGAAACTAAACTGTACAGAAGCACGGCGTTCCATCCAGAAACAGATGGCCAAACGGAGAGGACCATTCGGACCATCGAGGACATGCTGCGGATGTGTATTCTTGATTGGGCAGGAACTTGGGAGAAGCATTTACCATTGGTTGAGTTCTCGTATAACAACAGTCATCATTCGAGCATAGGGATGTGACCTTATGAAGCTTTATACGGAAGGCCATGCAAGACGCCTATGTGTTGGACGGAAGTGGGCGAAAAAAGAATATTTGGGTCACCTATTGTTCAGGAAGTGGAGACGATTCAGGCCAACATGAAGAAGGCTCAAGACCGTCAGAAGAAGTACGCAGACCAATCAAGAAGAGAGGTAACTTTCGAGATAGGAGATTGGGTCTATTTGAAAGTTACTGCACAGAAAGGGAAGGACAAATTTGGCAAGTTCGGGAAACTTAAGGTCAGGTTCATTGGTCCATACAAGATCATCGGGAAGGTTGGTGAGGTAGCTTACCGTTTGGATCTGCCAGCGGATATGCATCTACATCATGTATTTCATGTTTCCATGCTTCAGAAACATATACGGGATCCAAGTGATGTTGAACCCGAGAGACTAAAGGAGTTGAGGACAAACCTTACGTATCCGAAATGACCAATCAGATTGGGAGAACGGCGTATTCGGAAGCTCAAGAATCGTGAGATTGCTCAAGTACAAGTGTTCTGGAGAAGACAAAACAGGATTCATGTTACTTGGGAGGATGAAGCGAGATTTAAAACCGATCACCCGGAGTTTTTCCGAGAGGACGTTGTGATGGAAGAAGGAGGCCCCTCAGATCCTTAGAATTCGAGGACGAATTCTGTTAACGGGGGGAGAATGCAGAAACCCTTAAAAAAAAGAGAATGGTTGAGTATCTTTTGCGTTGTCGAGTCGCGGACGATCATATTGTTCTTGTCTAAACCATGAGTCAAGTATGCCACTAGACAATGGTTAGAAAATGTGGTAGATTGATTCAAAGGACGTTTGAAGAATGACACTTTTGGAAGCACAACAGGAAGATCGAAAATTGGGTGAAAACCCTAAATTTTGGTATTACGGAAATTTTCAAAGAAGCCGGAAGCTTGGGAAATATTTTTCCTTAAGATCAGAGTTCAAATGGAGGTTATTAAAAATACACAGACCATCAGAACGGGCGTAGAAAAATATTTGGGATTGATCGCGGGACGAAAATTCACCGGAAAGGCCGAAATCGGCCGAATTGACCAAGAAGCTCGAGGTGGCTTGATGTGTATGTGTTCAGGACGTAGTGTCAAACTCCTGGGAGTATGTGTGTCAAGGGAATCATGAGGTGCTGCAGTACATGCAACCTGTACATGCATGAAGACATGTGGAGCACGAGGTGGATCGGCCAAGCACGAGGTGTTGCGATGCATGCGACCGGGGCATGCGGCCAGACATGTGGAGGACATGCTGTATCCTTGCATGGATCCAGACCATGCATCCAGACAGGTAGAGGGAATGGTGTCATCATGCATGAGACTGAGACATGCAGCCAGCCATGTGGAGCAGGAGGTGTCGCCGCGCATGCGTCCGGAGCCATGCGAACGGACACACGGGCTGCCACACGGCTTGTTCCTGATTGGTTGCTGATTCCTATAAATAGGCCACTACCCCCTCTCATTTCAACCCATCCAGAACACATCAAACCTACTTCAAAACGTAAAGATAAAGCAAATAAAGAAAGATCGAGTTTCGATAGTTTTCGAGCGATTTAGGCAGTTTTCGAGAACAATTACTCTGCCGATTTGGAGTCAGCATCTGGAGAAGGTTCTTTTCAAGTGAAGAGAGATCAGATATAGTGGAGACCAGTTCAAGTGGAGATCAGTCAAGAAGAGGGTCTACTTGTGAAGGTCGGGAAAGGGTTCGGATCGCAGAAGTTGGGTTTGGGGTCAACGCCACGGTCAACCAAAAATTGTGAGTTATAATCAATTGATTGCTGAGTTGTTTTCATGCAGGGTCCCGTTACTTGGAAGTTGGATCATGGCAGGAGGCCAGGTCTAACTGAGTAACGGTTTGACTAGTTAATAATTGAGGTTAGGTTGACTAAGTTGATAGCATGCTTGTTATCGCTTGAGAACCGTAGTAGCATGCTAATGGTTAGGTTGATTGGTTAGGTAGCGAATGCGGAATGCTTAGATGATATCGCTAAGTTGTGGATAGTTAGGTATTCTGGAATTAGTCTTATGCTAGATTCTGGAATATGATTGATTGTGTTAATTTGCGATTAATACTAGGAACCTTGTGTTATTTTACCGGGTTTAGTATTAATCATATATTGGCCATAGAGCATTTGTGTAACACACAATGCTAGGCATGTTTGAGGTGGATGTGTTGATTGTGTGGTAATTAATACTAGAAACCTTGTGTTATTTTTACCGGGGTTAGTATTAATCGTATATTGGCCGATAGCATTTGTGTAACCCACAATGCTAGGCATATTGGGGTGAGTTAGTGTTCCTTCAGACCTCGTACCCGGCGGGTTCAAGGAAACCCCTTATTCGCTGGATCGGGAAGACTCAGATAGACGGGGTCATGGCCTATGGCTGAGTGATTACATAACGGTGAAATGTGGTAGTGACCCGAAGGACTGTGGGCTGTCGCGCGGTGACCCGAAGGACAGTGGGCCGCGGTCGGTTGAAAGTTCCTTCTTCTGGCCTTTGTGGTAGGAAGATAGGATATTGCCGATAGTGAAGGAGGAACATAACGTCACCAGGGCCCGAGTTTGTTATATATATTATATCGTGTTTTGGGTTGTTAAACCCTGGTTTAAATCGAGTTTGAGTTTGGTGATGAGCTAATAATTAGCATAATGCTAGTTATCTTGCTATCGTTTACCGCTGCGTATTTTAGATATTGCTTATTGTTATTGAATTGTGTTGTTTAGTGAACCTCTCGCTTTAGATTGTTCGGGGTGGGATAGCGAGGGGTTGTATTTGTTAACTCACTCGTCACTCGTTGTTGTTTTCAGGTGACCAGTAGTGAGCTCGTAGAAGGCGCGGGAGGCTAGGCTGGCTGGTGTAGATTTGCATCTTTTTGCTTAAGACGCTTTCAGAATATAAGTATGTACTTTTGCTTTCTTGGCATGCCACCACTTGTATAATATTTTGTGTATTGTAAACCAGATATTATATAAGATAAATAAAGTGAATGTTTTGTGAAAATGCCTTGTTGTTCTGATATTAGCTTGTCCGAGCTAACACAACGTCAGTTTGGAGTTCGGGTTGAGAAGCCTTAGGCTTTGGTCTGACGGGACGTGTTAGTGGGCGGCCTGGTCTAATTACGAATTGCACTTTTTGTAACTTTGGCTGTATTTCCCGTTAACCCGTCATGTAGCGCTACTGAACCTTGGTAGACGGTCGGGCCGTCGGTCATGTTCTTCTTTGATTAATGGCCGGTGGTTTGACCTATGCCTAAAACGGTTCAGGGGTGTTACAGAGGTGGTATCAGAGCATGGTTTCGTCCATGCGTGACACAAGTGCTTTTTAACGATTTTATAGAGTCAAAGGAGTCTCAAAATGATGATTAGGAAACCAGCCGCTTCCCGTAGTAGGATTATGACTTACCCTTTTGATTGTGTGCAGATGGCTAATCGCGGGACAGGTGATGATGAACGAGGTCGGATATGGGGAGAGGGTATGGATTGGACAGGCAGAGGATTGGGTTACAGATCTGATCAGAATAATGGAAATGGCATCAGTGAGATGTTTGGACACGATAGGAGCCATCTGCAGAGAATAAGATCTTTACCTGTTTACGATAACATTACTAGAGTGAGAGAAGACAGTATGGCTTGCTTTGAGCACTCTAATTTCTTCAAAGTAACAGCACCGGAGGAACGACCTGGCTAGTTAAGGCCAGGAGCATATCACCGACGGAAGAGACAAGCCGACCGGTGCTCACCGAAGGCGGACCGGGCGACCCATCCCAAGGTTCAACTACGAGCTTTTTAACTGCAACAACTTAAATATACGCTATTGGAGCTGGAATTACCGCGGCTGCTGGCACCAGACTTGCCCTCCAGTGGATCCTCGTTAAGGGCTGTAGATTGCACTCATTCCAATTACCAGACTCAAAGAGCCCGGTATTGTTATTTATTGTCACTACCTCCCCGTGTCAGGATTGAGTAATTTGCGCGCCTGCTGCCTTCCTTGGATGTGGTAGCCGTTTCTCAGGCTCCCTCCCCGGAATCGAACCCTAATTCTCCGTCACCCGTTACCACCATGGTAGGCCACTATCCTACCATCAAAAGTTGACAGGGCAGAAATTTGAATGATGCGTCTCCAGCACTAAGGCCATGCGATCCGTCGAGTTATCATGAATCATCAGAGCAACGGGCAGAGCCCGCGTCGACCTTTTATCTAATAAATGTATCCCTTCCAGAAGTCGGGGTTTGTTGCACGTATTAGCTCTAGAATTACTACGGTTATCCGAGTAGTAGTTACCATCAAACAAACTTTAACTGATTTAATGAGCCATTTGCAGTTTCACAGTCTGAATTCGTTCATACTTACACATGCATGGCTTAATCTTTGAGACAAGCATATGACTACTGGCAGGATCAACCATGTAGCATTCATAAATCAGACGCAGACTTGACCGTCATCTTTTGTCCGGAGACAAACGTGCTTAGCGGGACAGAATTTGTTCGAGTCACCGCCACAATATTTCCGCAACCGAGATCTCAGCAAACAGCTTATTCACCTTTGCGAACAATGCATAAATTATGCAAAGACGCAAGGATCACAAGTGCCGGCTTATGTGTTCACGACTTCCCCACTGAAGGAGATGCCGCAAACAACATTTTAAGCAAAGCTTAAAAATTGCTTCCAGATAGGTATGCAACACATGCCCCAGATCAGTTCAACAAGCATAAAACTATGCTAGTGAAGAAACTGAGGAGGATAGTTGGTCTGTAGTTGGGTGCGCGCGCACAGAGCCTACAAACACTAGCTATCCAATCACCACTCATACGCCGAATGTTCATTTGCCCCGCTAACATCAATCTTTCCAACCACTCTTGATATGTAATCAAAAGAGCAACTGGAAGACGGATGAAACCAGGCCAAGACCACACAAGCGCAAAAGTTACCGGAAAATTCACCGGAGACAATCCGGCCATCGACCTCAACCTATCCATCGATAGTGTTGGACCGAGCAGTCCAACATTACATACCCATTCGGGTACTGAGGGTAGGCTCAAAAGAGTGCCTACCCCTTATATAGACAAAACACTATTTTTCGGTTTGTCACTAGTAGACATTGGTTGTGTTCCGGGAGTATTTTTAATGTAAAAAAAAATACTTCGAATTTGAATCTGATTTTTTGCATGCTTCATAAGAATGGTTAAAGCTATTTTGTGGTACATTTTCAGGATTTTCTTTTGCTTCTAACCATGTCTTTTGCATGCTACAAAGTTCGGTGTTTTGTGGTATAAACGGATGTCTACAGCAACTTTTGATCAAAACTTGACATCCTAAACTCTTTGTTGACATATTTTTGATGTTTCCTTTCAGAAAAATTTCATCAAAAATATTTATTTTTGAATTTTTTGCTTCTCGGGTGATTTTGGCTGTCCGTGGGTGATTTTGGCCCACGTGGGCAGTCTGTTCAGTACACACAGGACGTTCGTGTGTGTCCGTCAGCACACACAGGACGTCCGTGGCTGTCCGTGTGTGTCCATCAGCACACACAGAACGTCTGTGGCTGTCCATCAGTACACATATCAGCACGCTGGTCCTTGGACTCAGCACGCTGGCCCTTCCCGTGGACTGTTTGGGTGATTTTGGCCCACGTAGGGCTGTCTGTTCAGTACACACAGGACGTCCGTGGGTGTCCGCCAGCACACACAGGACGTCTGTGGCTGTCCGTCAGTACACACAGGACGTCCGTGGCTGTCCGTGTGTGTCCATCAGCACACACAGGACGTCCTTGGCTGTCCATCAGTACACATATCAGGACGTTGGTCCTTGGACTCAGCACGCTGGCCCTTCCCGTGGACTGTTCGGTGATTTTGGCCCACGTGGGCTGTGTGTTCAGTACACACAGGACGTCCGTGGGTGTCCGTCAGCACACACAGGACGTCCGTGGGTGTCCGTCAGCACACACAGGACGTCCGTGGCTGTCCGTATGTGTCCGTGTGTGTCCGTGTGTGTCCGTGTATGTCCGTCAGCACACACAGGACGTTCGTGGCTGTCCATCAGTACACATATCATCACGTTGGTCCTTGGACTCAGCACGCTGACCCTTCCCGTGGACTGTTCGGATAATTTGGCCCACGTGGGCTGTTTGTTCAGTACACACAGGACGTCAGTGGGTGTCCATCAGCACACACAGGACGTCCGTGTGTGTCTATCAGCACACAAAGGACGTCTGTGGCTGTCCGTGTGTGTCCGTCAGCACAAACAGGACGTTAGTGGCTGTCCATCAGTACACATATCAGCACGTTGGTCCTAGGACTCAGCAAGCTGACCCTTCCCGCGGACTGTTCGGGTGATTTTGGCCCACGTGGGCTGTCTGTTCAGTACACACAGGACGTCTGGGGGTGTCCGCCAGCACACACAGGACGTCTGTGGCTGTCCGTGTGTGTTCGTGTGTGTCCGTCTGTGTCCGTCAGCACACACAGGACATCCGTGGCTGACCATCAGTACACATATCAGCACGTTGGTCCTTGGCCTCAGCACGCTGGCCCTTCCCATGAACTGTTTGGGTGATTTTTGGCCCACGTGGGCTGTCTGTTCAGTACACACAGGACGTTCGTGTGTGTGTCCGTCAGCACACACAGGACGTCTGTGGCTGTCCGTGCGTGGCCGTCAGCACACACAGAACGTCCGTGGCTGCCCATCAGTACACATATCAGCACGCTGGTCCTTGGACTCAGCACGCTGGCCCTTCCCGTGGACTGTTTGGGTGATTTTGGCCCACGTGGGCTGTCTATTCAGTACACACAGGACGTCCGTAGGTGTCCGTCAGCACACACATGACGTCCGTGGGTGTCCGTAAGCACACACAGGACGTCTGTGGCTGTCCGTGTGTGTCCGTGTGTGTTCGTGTGTGTCTGTCAGCACACACAGGACGTTTGTGGCTGTCCATCAATACACCTATCATCACATTGGTCCTTGGACTCAGCATGCTGACCCTTCTCGTGGACTGTTCGGAGGATAATGGCCCACGTGGGATGTCTGTTCAGTACACATAGGACGTCTGTGGGTGTCCGTCAGCACACACAAGACGTCCGTGTGTGTCTGTCAGCACACACAGGACGTCTGTGGCTGTCCGTGTGTGTCCGTCAGCACACACAGGACGTCTGTGGCTGTCCATTAGTACACATATCAGCACTTTGGTCCTTGGACTCAGCACGCTGACCCTTCCTGTCGACTGTTCGGGTGATTTTGGCCCACGTGGGCTGTCTGTTCAGTACACACAGGACGTCCGTGGGTGTCCACCAGCACACACAGGACGTTCTTGGCTTTCCGTGTGTGTTCGTGTGTGTCCATCTGTGTCCGTCAGTACACACAGGACATCCGTGGCTGTCCATCAGTACACATATCAGCACGTTGCTCCTTGGCCTCAGCACGCTGGCCCTTCCCGTGGACTGTTTGGGTGATTTTTGGCCCACGTGGGCTGTCTGTTCAATACACACAGGACGTCTGTGGGTGTCCGCCAGCACACACAGGACGTCCGTGGCTGTCCGTGTGTGTCCGTGTGTGTCCGTGTGTGTCCGTCAGCACACACATGACGTATGTGGCTGTCCATCAGTACATATCATCACATTGGTCCTTGGACTCAGCATGCTGGCCCTTCCCGTGGACTGTTTGGGTGATTTTGGCCCACGTGGGCTGTCTGTTCAGTACACACAGGACGTCCGTGGGTGTCCGCCACCACACACAGGACGTCCGTGGCTGTCCGTCAGCACACACAGGACGTCCGTGGCTGTCCGTGTATGTCCATCAGCACACACAGGACGTCCATGGCTGTCCATCAGTACACATATCAGCACGCTGGTCCTTGGACTCAGCATGCTGGCCCTTCTCGTGAACTGTTCGGGTGATTTTGGCCCACGTGGGCTGTCTGTTCAGTTCACACATGACATCCGTGGGTGTCCGTCAGCACACACAGGACGTCCGTGGGTGTCCGTCAGCACACACAGGACGTCCGTGGCTGTCCGTGTGTGTCCGTGTCTGTCCGTCAGCACACACAAGACGTTTGTGGCTGTCCATTTGTACACCTATCATCACATTGGTCCTTGAACTCAGCACGCTGACCCTTCCCGTTGTCTGTTCTGATGATTTTGGCCCACGTGGAATCTCTATTCAGTACACACAGGACGTCCGTGGGTGTCCGTCAGCACACACAGGACGTCCGTGTGTGTGTCTGTCAGCACACACAGGAGGTATGTGGCTGTCCGTGTGTGTCCGTCAGCACACACAGGACGTCTGTGGCTGTCCATTAGTATACATATCAGCACGTTGGTCCTTGGACTCAGCATGCTGACCCTTCCCGTGGACTGTTTGGGTGATTTTTGGCCACACAGGACGTCTGTGGCTGTCCGTGGCTGTCCGACAGCACACACAGGATGTCCGTGGCTGTCCGTGTGTGTCCGTGTGTGTCCGTCAGCACACACGGGACGTCCGTGGGTGTCCGTCAGCACACATAGGACGTCCGTGTGTGTCCGTCAGCACACACAGGACGTCTGTGTGTGTCCGTGTGTGTCCGTCAGCACACACTGGACGTTCGTGGCTGTCCATCAGTACACATATCAGCACGTTGGTCCTTGGACTCAGCACGCTGACCCTTCCCGTGGACTGTTCGGGTGATTTTGGCCCACGTGGGCTGTCTCTTCAGTACGCACAGGACGTCTGTGGGTGTCCGCCAGTACACACAGGACGTCTGTGGTTGTCCATGTGTGTCCGTGTGTGTCCGCCTGTGTCCGTCAGCACACACAGGACGTCTGTGGCTGTCCATCAGTAAACATATCAGCACGTTGGTCCTTTGACTCAGCACGCTGGCCCTTCCCGTGGACTGTTTGGGTGATTTTGGCCCACGTGGGCTGTCTGTTCAGTACACACAGGACGTCTGTGGGTTTCCGCCAGCACACACAGGACATCTGTGGCTGTCCGTGGCTGTCCGTCAGCACACACAGAACGTCTGTGGCTGTCCATCACTTAACATATCAACACGCTGGTCCTTGGACTCAGCACGCTGGCCCTTCCCGTGGACTGTTTGAGTGATTTTGGCCCACGTGGGCTGTCTGTTCAGTACACATAGGACCTCCGTGGGTGTCCGCCAGCACACACAGGACGTCCGTGGCTGTCTGTCAGCACACACAGGACGTCTGTGTGTGTCCGTCAGCACACACAGGACGTCTGTGGCTGTCCATCAGTACACATATCAGCACGCTGGTCCATGGACTCAGCACGCTGGCCCTTCCCGTGGACTGTTCGGGTGATTTTGGCCCACGTGGGCTGTCTGTTCAGTACACACAGGGCGTCCGTGGGTGTCCGTCAGCACACACAGGACGTCCGTGGGTGTCCGTCAGCACACACAGGACGTCCGAGGCTGTCCTTGTGTGTCCGTGTGTGTCTGTCAGCACACACAGGACGTCTGTGGCTGTCCATCAGTACACATATCATCACGTTGGTCCTTGGACTCAGCACGCTGACCCTTCCTGTGGACTGTTCGGATGATTTTGGCCCACGTGGGCTGTCTGTTCAGTATACACAGGACGTCCGTGGGTGTCCGTCAGCACACACAGGATGTCCATGTGTGTCTGTCAGCACACAAAGGACGTCTGTGGCTGTATGTGTGTGTCCATGTGTGTCCGTCAGACAACACAGGACGTCCGTGGCTGTCCATCAGTACACATACAGCACGTTGGTCCTTGGAGTCAGCACGCTGACCCTTCCTGCGGACTGTTCGGGTGATTTTGGCCCACGTGGGCTGTCTGTTCAGTATACACTGGACGTCCGGGGGTATCCGCTAGCACACACAGGACGTCTGTGGCTGTCCGTGTGTGTTCGTGTATGTCCGTCAGTGTCCGACAGCACACACAGGACATCCGTGGCTGACAATCAGTACACATATCAGCACGTTGGTCCTTGGCCTCAGCACGCTGGCCCTTCCCGTGGACTGTTTGGGTGAGTTTTGTCCTCCGTGTGTGTCCGTTCAGTACACACAGGACGTCCGTGTGTGTCTGTCAGCACACACAGGACGTCCGTTGTAATAACCCTCATGAGCCAATAAATTTTTGGTCGAGAAAAATCCCGCTCGACCAGTTTTTATTTGGTTCAACAAGGATTAATAAAAATAAAGATCGACCCGGTAGATTAAATTCTCGAAGGGACTGTCTTGTATTTGAAAGACCTTCACTTGATAGTTTGGTCGAGTCTTAAATATTTTGGTCGAATTTTTATTAAACTGGAAGAGATTTTCCGAGAACAAGACGAGAGCCAAAGACGAGGAATATTTGGTTGAAAAATTATTGAAAATTATCAACCAACTGCTACAATTAATTTTGGACCAGACTCATGTCTTCCACCAGCCTGCTTGCTCAGTCTTTAATCACATGACTTGCACCTGCCTGCTTGCCTAGCTTCTTCAGTAACTGTCACATGACAATCACAAGCTGCCTGCTTGCCTTGTTTCTTAGATTGTCATGTGAGAAGCACATGAAAGGGCTGGAGTTTCTTCAGGTTAAGGAAAGGACAGCAGCTTGTGCTGAGAGTGCTGAAGCAGATTGCCAGCTGTCCCCACTCAGCTTAGCTTTTTCCTGAGTGAAACCCTCACCTGAAGCAAGCTCACCTCATATTTAACCCCTCTCCAGCTGCTTCCCACGTTCAGAACCCTGCAGAAAAACCTAGAGTATTTCAGAGAGAAAGAGAGAAAGAAGAACAGGAAAATCAGTGAGAAAAATCAAGAAAAAAAATTGGTGGTGACCTAATCTTCAACCTTAGCTCAGTTTGTTACCTTGAGAAAGATCAGAAGGTGATATTTTTAAATAAAACCCTAGACCTAGTTGAGTTCAGATCATGATCAGACCTTGATCTTTCTCTTTGATCAGTCCAGCCACAAGCTTACCTTGGAGAAGAGGATCAGCTGAGGCCATCTAGTCTTTTGGTTCATCTTGGTAAGCTTTGGTCTCTTACCTCAGTCATGTCTTGATTAAAGCTAGTTGATGTTTACACAAGAACTTGGTCGGATCAGTTCTCTAAGTGGTGATATAGTTTAGATTTTGATTAATTTCGGTTTGAATCAACCTCTTAGAATCACCAGCTATGATGTTTTGATCTGGCCTTGAGTAAACCGATTTGAACTCAGTCAGATCTTGTCCTGAACTTTGGTAGGCGATGCAGTAAGCAAGCTCGACCAGCTAGGTGAAGTGTAGTGCAGCTCAATGTAGCGCACTGAAGTGTAGGTCAGCTTCCTGAGCTGGATGGTCTACCTCACTCAGCTGGACTGAGTGTTCAAGTCATGGGCAGTTGGGCCGGGTCTGGACAGTGGCCCGGCCATGTGGGCGACCCGGGTGTACCGATGGGCTGGTTGGCTCTTGGGATTGAGCCAGGAGCTTGGGCAATCCGTGTGGGCTTGTTTGGACTCGTCCAGGAGTGGATTGGCAAGCCCAGGGCGTCTGGAAACTGCCTGAGGCGAATGGGTATGATCTGGACCATTGATTAAATCAATGGCCAGAAATGATACCGAAAGGGTGCAACCTTTGGAAAGGTAACTGCCCCTTCTTCTATAAAAGGCAGGCACGCCAGGGCTTCCTCCTACACCCTGAAACACAAAGAAACACAGAGAAAAGACAGAGAGTTGGTCGGATTTCCAATCCAAGACCCATGGTGGTGTGAAGGTCATAAAGAGGCAGTTTTGGGAGAGATCAAGGGGGGAAGTTGTAACACCCCAAAACCCAAGTCCAAAAAGTTTTTGTAGAGAGGCCCGCTCTGCGGCCCATTTTGATTAAAACCCCTAGGGTTTCCTTGTCTCTCCTATAAATACGAAGCCTCCACCCCTTAGTCTTCGATCAGAAAGTTTAGAAGCGAAGCCCTGCAGAGAATTCCCGGAGACCGGAAGCCCTTGCCATCGACTATCTCTCTCTCTCTCCCTGCGCTGCTTCTCTCCTCCTTCTCTCTCTTTGCCGCGTCTCTCCTCTCTCTCTCCTCGCCGCGGCTCCTTCTCTTCTCTCTCCCTCGGCCGACTCTCTCTCTCCTCGCCATGAGCTGCCGCGAGTGGTGGTGGTCGTGTGGAGTCTTCGTTCTCAACTCTCAACTCTCTTGCCTCTTGTTCAGATCCAGATCTAGATCTAGGCTAAGGTGAGGTGTTCCTCCCAGATCTCTTTCATGTTCTTTTATAGTGTTAAATAAAGGGCAAAAATTTTGAGAGGTTCGGTCAGGGTATCGACCGAGCGACGTGAGGCATCGACCGCGGCCTAGTCGGCCAGGATCAGGTCTTACAGAATGAATATTTCTTGATTGAACGTACTGATTGTAGATGATTGATAGGCTTTGTCTCTTGATCAATATTGAATTGGCAAGGTGTTTACTTAGTGTAAACACTTATTAAATATTTATGAATGATCATAGAGGTTTATTCCAAACCTTAGTACTTGTTCTCAAGTACTAATACACTAGGTAATAACCCGCGCCTTGCGCGAGATGTGATTATTAGTTTCGTTATTTTTAATAAAAACACATTAAATCTGTTTAATCTAGATATTGGTTCAGTTTTAAATTATTTTTTGGTTTATTCTGTTAGAATGTTTGATTTTTTAGTTTTTTCGGTAAAAACAAAAAGTATTATTATTTGTTTATTTTTATGTTATAAATTTTAGATAATTGTCATGTCGAATCAATGGTTTCATATTATAGTTTGTAAACGGATAATAGTTCAAGAAAAAGAAAAAAAATTATTAAGACTAATCATTTCTCTACAATTTGGTCGGTAGTGAAAGAAGCATTAAGAAAAAAAATATTTCAAATTCTAAAAAAAAAATAGATACTACAGTAGTGGTAAATACTTATAAAGTGCTCACATCAAGGTGCACATATATGTGTATGTAAAAGTATATAAAAATAAATGACAAATATATAAAGATATTGTTAATTAATATTAATGATATTTTTTGTTTTAAATAATACATAACAGATAAAATTAAAATTAATTAAAAATTAAAAAGGCCTTGACATTAGTGAATTTTTTTCATATAAAAAAATCAACTATATCCATAAATAGAGGTGGGCACAGATCGAATAAACGAGTATTTGGAGGCATTCATGTTGATTAAATCTTTAGCCACTTGGATAATCGGTGACTATGATATCCGAAATGATTTAGAATTTTAAAGAATATCCGATTTGGTCCGTAAATAAAATTTAAAAAATAACTGAAAATTTAATAATAACGTTTATTACAAAAATAAAAAATTATTTACTTTTAAAATTTTAATACCTAATATAATAAATTTAATTCATAAAAATATTGTAAAACTTATATAAACTATAATATATATAACATATATATATAATTCTGTACATATATGTATATATATTCATATAATAGATCAAATTTGATAATTGCTCCTAAAAATATTGGTATTTGTGATTTGTTTTTTTTAATTGTATTTTAGTAACTGATTTGTTTTGTAGAGTTACAGATATCCATATTTTTTTGTTCAATTCAAAACGGATAACGAATTGAATCAAAAATTATAAATATTTTGCCCAACTTTATCAGTAAACAATAAAAAATAATATATATATAGTTTAGCTTTTGATTCGTTATTTGTTTTAATTCGAACCGAAAAATCTAAAGTTTTATTGGAACCATGCATATGAATTTTATATTAAAAAATACAAAGTATATAGTGTGAACACATTTATGAATATAGTGTGAACGCGTTAGTATATTTATTATCAAATCATTATGAGGCTGCCACGTGTCTATTATAGTGTGAATGCATTTATTATAATGCTTCTCCTTTAATATATAAGGGATATGTATAGTATTAAATATAATTAAGTATGCAAGTATTAATCATGTGAAGTCTTATTATAAACCTGTCTTCCAAAATATTCCTGTATGAATGATGATTACCGTGAATTGGTCACGAAGACACGATGATGGGGTCGCACCCTGGAGGCCGTGTAACTGCATGCAGCGTTAGATGTTCAATTTTTTGAATATCTGATGGCGATGATGGTGATGCTAACTCGCTAGACTCGTTTAGCCTTTGTGGTTTCTCGGGTCTGGTATATATATATATATATATATATATATATATATATATATATATATATGTATATATATATAAATATGATTATATGAATGATATGAGAGACGGGAATAGGAAGTGAGGTATATGATTAGATTCACAATGATGGAAGGATAGTTCTTATATATAAATATCCAGATATGGAATATATTTCCACTGCATACAAATGAAGTTGATTGCTTGAGATATTATTAATATATGTTGGGGTGCGGGACTAGGCTCACTGAGTAAACTAGTTACTCATGACTCAGTTGTGATGCAGGTAACCAGTAGACGGGAGACCTTAATCTAGGGCGGGAAGGAACATCATTAGCCAGCGGTAGTTTTATTATCCTTGCAAAGTCATTTTGATATATCTTATGTATAAGATTTGTTGATCGAAAACCTCGAGGTTAATTTATAACAAATTTTGTAAGATGCTTTTGATTGATATATAAATAATATTTTTTTTGAAGTACGGGTTCCATATGATATTAGTCCTTGTCCGGACGAACTAACTATCGGGTATTGCTTTGTCGGGTTGACAAGCCTAGAGTGGTATCCGATAGGAGCGTTGGTGTTCTTTGGTTGTTGGTCTACGGCGATCGGAAGTATTCTGAGAACCTCAGATCGACAATCGAGGAACATATACCGTGTCATTTCCGGTAATCTACGATCGGGGGTGTCACACCCACAGACTTCCTGTGTGTACTGAACAGACAGCCCACGTGGGCCAAAATCACCCAAATAGTCCACGGGATGGGCCTGCATACTGAGTCCAAGGACAAGCGTGATGATATGTGTACTGATGGACAGCCGCAGACGTTCTGTGTGTGCTGAAGGACGTTCTGTGTGTTCTGACGGACACACACAGACAGCCACGAACGTCCTGTGTGTGCTGACGGACACCCACGGACATCCTGTGTGTACTGAATAGACAGCCCACGTGGGCCAAAATCACCCGAACAGTCCACGGGAAGGGTCAGCGTGCTGAGTCCAAGGACCAACGTGCTGATATGTGTACTGATGGACAGCCACGGACGTCTTGTGTGTGCTGACGGACACACACGGACACACACAGACAACCACAGACGTCCTGTGTGTGCTGATGGACACACACGGACGTCCTGTGTGTGCTGATGGACACCCACAGACGTCCTGTGTGTACTGAACAGACAGCCCACGTTGTCCAAAATCACCCAAACAGTCCACGGGAAGGGCCAGCGTACTGAGTCCAAGGACCAGCGTGCTGATATGTGTTCTGATGGACAACCACAGACGTTCTGTGTGTGCTGAATGACGTTTTATGTGTTCTGACGGACACACACAGACACACACGAACAGCCACGGACATCCTGTGTGTGCTGACAGACACCCACGGACGTTCTGTGTGTACTGAACAGACAGCCCATGTGGGCCAAAATCCCCCGAACAGTCCACGGGAAGGGTCAGCGTGCTGAGTCCAAGGACCAACGTTCTTATATGTGTACTGATGGACAGCCACGGATGTCCTGTGTGTGCTGATGGACACACACAGACACACACGAACAGCCACAGACGTCCTTTGTGTGCTGACGGACACCCACGGACGTCCTGTGTGTGCTGACGGACACCCACGAATATCTTGTGTGTACTGAACAGACAGCCCACGTGGGCCAAAGTCACCCAAAACAGTCCACTGGAAGGGCATGCGTGCTGAGTCCATGGACCAGCGTGCTTAGTCCAAGGACCAGCGTGTTGATATGTGTACTGATGGACAGCCACAGACGTTCTGTGTGTGCTGACGGAAACAGACGGACACACACGAACAGCCACGGACGTCCTGTGTGTGCTGGCGGACACTGTAAGACCCGTTCCTGGTCTCTTGACCCAACTGGATACGAATGCTTACTTATTAATTTCTTTGCTTGTTTGATCCATTTTAAGTCTTTTATTTACTAAGTCATATTCGAATATGAGGTTCATAAAGAAAGGAACAGATTGCACAGCGGAATAACAATGTATAAACTTTGTATTACTTAGAAACATGAGATTCAATACACAACTTCTTAACAGTCTCATAGACAATCACTAGTTCATCCCTAGTATAATCTAACCACACGTTACACAGCCTCTCACTGACCAAGCCTTCATGGCTCCTTGGCTTGACCAGAACCATCCTTAGTTCCTGAAACCACAACCAGATAAGCATTAATCATAACCGAGAATAGAACGGATTGATTCTACAATGCTTGGCTTGGTTCCTAGAACTTAGATAAACCTCAGTCAACATAATCATAAAACGTATGAACCTACCTACCGTATCCTAAGTCATTCAACCAACCACCCCTTGACTTAGAATCAGATAGATAGTCCAGAATAGATAAACAGAACACACGAACAGATCCGGATCGTCCCCAAAGACCAATCCGTCTAACCGGATAGAATCTAGGTGCGACCGGCCAATGGAGTCCGGCTCAATGGCCTAACGGACTCCCTTACCTGATCTGGCCTTAGGCCTGGATCCAATCGGCCGAGTAAGCCTCAAGCCTAATCCGGAAGGCTTAGCAACCGGTCAGACCTTGCGACTCTACCTTGGCTTAGACAAACCGTGACCTTGTCTTGACTAGACAAGCCATAGGCTGATCCATAAGGATCGGTCCTAACCCATCCCGAAAGACACCGTTTGGAACATGCACCCTTTGGCCATTCGTGCTTCTTGGACACTCATGACTCTTGACAACTCGTGCCCTTTGGGTAATTCCCAACCGTTCGTCCTAACCGCCCAGTCTTGGTGCGATCGGATCATCCGACTAACCGACCCGTGTCTAGGCTAGTGGTTTGGTTATGTTCGGCCAAAGCCTAGGGATGTGTCCCTTGGACTCAACCAACACAACCTTTCGTGTGTAACCAGAGAGAAGAGAAGAGAAACGAATTGAAACAGATAAGGAGAGCCGGATGGGACTTAGGAACCGAGCAGAGCCGCGGTGCGGTCGCATGGACCGTCCGTTCGGTCTGATGGAGCCACGGCCCATCACATACCTTGTGAACCACGTCTGGGTTCTCCATGCTCTTCTCCTTGTCTTGAACTCCCATTCTTGACCGGAGTTAGTCCTCAAACGATCATAGTCGCCGGAACACAACACCACCACAATCGGCCTTTCTCTTGGCCGAAACTCTCTCTTTCTCTCTTTCTTTCTCTCTACGTTTTTCTCTGAGTATTTTACTCTGGAATTGGATACTGAATTCGACCAGAGAGCCCCCATATTTATAGAAAACGAGGGGGTAAGTCTTGCCCCACGAACAGGCATGACTTGCTAGCGAATGGGCACCATCGGCCAAGGGTTGTCCCCTTTCGGCCACTTGCATCCCTTCGCCCTTTCTGATTGGGTTTGGGGTCAGCCACAAGCCCAACCCACGCCCCAAGTGTCCTGGACTTAGCCCATGGCCTTGTCCTAAGACCCAACAGCCCATGGCCTCATGGCCGGACCTCACAGCCCACCACTGACCCGGACCCGGACCATCGGCCTAAAGCCCGGACAGTCCGTCTAGCTGAGATGAGCTGACTCTCAGCTGCCTCAGCTGAGTGAGCTAGTAGTCCAGCTAGTGGAGCTGACTTAGTAGGGACTGAGCTGGAGTGAACTGAACCTAGCTTCCTTGAGCTGGCCGAGCTACTCGTCCACTTCGTCCAGCTACCGTCTTACTCGTCGTAGCTGTCTCTTAGCTTGTATAAGGTTAAGTCTAAGTTTCCTTATGTCCTTAACCTTCTTTCTCGACCATGGAACGCTTGCCTTGATGTCCTAAGACATGGCTTGCACGTTTCCTCGAACCATGGCCGTCCCAACAATCCTACTCAGGATTGGGGGCGTGACAGACACCCACGAGCGTCCTGTGTGTACTGAATAGACAGCCCACGTGGGCCGAAATCCCCCAAATAGTCCACGGGAAGGGCCAGCGTGCTGAGTTCAAGGACCAGCGTGCTGAGTCCAAGGACCAGCGTGCTGAGTCCAAGGACCAGCGTGCTGAGTCCAAGGACCAGCGTGCTGATATGTGTACTGATGGACAGCCACGGACATCCTGTGTGTGCTGCCGGACACACACGTACGTCATGTGTGTGCTGACGGACACACACAGACGTCCTGTGTGTGCTGACGGACAGCCAAAGACAACCACAGATGTCCTGTGTGTACTGGCGGACACCCACGGACACACACAGACACACACGGAAAGCCATGGACGTCCTTTGTGTACTGACGGACAGGCGCAGACAGCCACAGACGTCCTGTCTGTGCTGACGGACACCCACGGACGTCCTGTGCTGACAGAAACCCACGGACGTCCTGTGTGTACTGAACAGACAGCCCACGTGGGCGAAAATCACCCGAACATTCCACAGGAAGGGTCAGCGTGCTGAGTCCAAGGACCAACGTGCTGATATGTGTACTGATGCACAGCTACGGACGTCCTGTGTGTGCTGACGGTCACACACGGACACACACGGACAGCCACGGACGTCCTGTGTGTACTGATGGACGGCCACAGACGTCTTGTGTGTGCTGACAGACACCCACAGACGTCATGTGTGTGTTGACGGACACACACGGACAGCCACAGACGTCCTGTGTGTGCTGGCGGACACCCACGGACGTCCTGTGTGTACTGAACTGACAGCCCACGTTGGCCAAAATCACCCGAACAGTCCACGGGAAGGGCCAGCGTGCTGAGTACAAGGACCAGCGTGCTGATATGTGTACTGATGGACAGCCACGGACGTCCTGTGTGTGCTGACGGACACACACGGATGTCCTGTGTGTGCTGACGGACACACACGGACGTTCTGTGTGTGCTGACGGACACACACGGATGTCTTGTGTGTGCTGATGGACAGCCACGGACGTCCTGTGTGTGCTGGCGGACAGCCACGGACACACACAGACACACACGGACAGCCATGGATGTCCTGTGTGTGCTGACTGACAGCCACAGACAGCCACGGCAACCTTGTACTGGCGGACACCCATAGACGTCATGTGTGTACTGAACAGACAGCCCACGTGGACCAAAATCACCCGAACAGTCCACAGGAAGGGTCAGCGTGCTGAGTCCAAGGACCAACGTGCTGATATGTGTACTGATGGACAGCCACAAACGTTCTGTGTGTACTGACGGAAACACACGGACACACACGAACAGCCACAGACATCCTGTGTGTGCTGGCGGACACCCACGAGCGTCCTGTGTGTACTGAACAGACAGCCCACGTGGGCCAAAATCACCCAAATAGTCCACGGGAAGGGCCAGCGTGCTGAGTCCAAGGACCAGCGTGCTGATATGTGTACTGATGGACAGCCACGGACGTCCTGTGTGTGCTGCCGGACATACACGAACGTCCTGTGTGTGCTGGCGGACACCCACGGACACACACAGACACACACGGACAGCCATGGAGGTCATGTGTGTACTGACAGACACGCACAGACAGCCACAGACGTCCTGTCTGTGCTGACGGACACCCACGGACGTCCTGTGCTGACAGAAACCCACGGACGTCCTGTGTGTACTGAACAGACAGCCCACGTGGGCCAAAATCACCCGAACAGTCCACAGGAAGGGTCAGCGTGCTGAGTCCAAGGACAAACGTGCTGATATGTGTACTGATGGACAGCCACAAACGTTCTGTGTGTACTAACGGAAACACACGGACACACACGAACAGCCACAGACGTCCTGTGTGTGCTGGCGGACACCCACGAGCGTCCTGTGTGTACTGAACAGACAGCCCACGTGGGCCAAAATCACCCAAATAGTCCACGGGAATGGCCAGCGTGCTGAGTCCAAGGACCAGCGTGCTGATATGTGTACTGATGGAGAGCCACGGACGTCCTGTGTGTGCTGCCGGACATACACGAACGTCCTGTGTGTGCTGGCGGACACCCACGAACACACACGGACAGCCATGGAGGTCATGTGTGTACTGACAGACACGCGCAGACAGCCACAGACGTCCTGTCTGTGCTGACGGACACCCACGGACGTCCTGTGCTGACAGAAACCCACGGACGTCCTGTGTGTACTGAACAGACAGCCCACATGGGCCAAAATCACCCGAACAGTCCACAGGAAGGGTCAGCGTGCTGAGTCCAAGGACCAACGTGCTGATATGTGTACTGATGGACAGCCACAAACGTTCTGTGTGTGCTGACGAAAACACACGGACACACAAGAACAGCCACGGACGTCCTGTGTGTGCTGGCGGACACCCACGAGCGTCCTGTGTGTACTGAACAGACATCCCACGTGGGCCAAAATCACCCAAATAATCCACGGGAAGGGCCAGCGTGCTGAGTCCAAGGACCAGTGTGCTGATATGTGTACTGATTGACAGCCACGGACGTCCTGTGTGTGCTGCCGGACATACATGAACGTCCTGTGTGTGCTGACGGACACACACGGACGTCCTGTGTGTGCTGACGGACAGCCAAGGACAGCCACGAACGTCCTGTGTGTGCTGGCGGACACCCACGGACACACACGGACAGCCATGGACGTCCTGTGTTTACTGACGGACAGCCGCAGACAGCCACGGACGTCCTGTGTGTGCTGACGGAAACCCACAGACGTCCTGTGCTGACAGAAACCCACGGACGTCCTGTGTGTACTGAACAGACAGCCCACGTGGGCGAAAATTACCCGAACAATCCACGGGAAGGGTCAGCGTGCTGAGTCCAAGGACCAACGTGCTGATATGTGTACTGATGCACAGCTACGGACGTCCTGTGTGTGCTGATGGACGGCCACAGACGTCTTGTGTGTGCTGACAGACACCCACAGACGTCATGTGTGTGTTAACGGACACACACGGACAGCCACAGACGTCCTGTGTGTGCTGGCGGACACCCACGGACGTCCTGTGTGTACTGAACTGAGAGCCCACGTTGGCCAAAATCACCCGAACAGTCCACGGGAAGGGCCAGCGTGCTGAGTCCAAGGACCAGCGTGCTGATATGTGTACTGATGGACAGCCACGGACGTCCTGTGTGTGCTGACGGACACACACAGACGTCCTGTGTGTGCTGACGGACACACACGGACGTTCTGTGTGTGCTGACGGACACACACAGATGTCTTGTGTGTGCTGATGGACAACCACAGACGTCCTGTGTGTGTTGGCGGACAGCCACGGACACACACAGACACACACGGACAGCCATGGATGTCCTGTGTGTGCTGACTGACAGCCACAGACAGCCACGGCAACCTTGTACTGGCGGACACCCATAGACGTCATGTGTGTACTGAACAGACAGCCCACGTGGACCAAAATCACCCGAACAGTCCACAGGAAGGGTCAGCGTGCTGAGTCCAAGGACAAACGTGCTGATATGTGTACTGATGGACAGCCACAAACGTTCTGTGTGTACTAACGGAAACACACGGACACACACGAACAGCCACAGACGTCCTGTGTGTGCTGGCGGACACCCACGAGCGTCCTGTGTGTACTGAACAGACAGCCCACGTGGGCCAAAATCACCCAAATAGTCCACGGGAATGGCCAGCGTGCTGAGTCCAAGGACCAGCGTGCTGATATGTGTACTGATGGACAGCCACGGACGTCCTGTGTGTGCTGCCGGACATACACGAACGTCCTGTGTGTGCTGGCGGACACCCACGGACACACACAGACACACACGGACAGCCATGGAGGTCATGTGTGTACTGACAGACACGCGCAGACAGCCACAGACGTCCTGTCTGTGCTGACGGACACCCACGGACGTCCTGTGCTGACAGAAACCCACGGACGTCCTGTGTGTACTGAACAGACAGCCCACATGGGCCAAAATCACCCGAACAGTCCACAGGAAGGGTCAGCGTGCTGAGTCCAAGGACCAACGTGCTGATATGTGTACTGATGGACAGCCACAAACGTTCTGTGTGTGCTGACGAAAACACACGGACACACACGAACAGCCACGGACGTCCTGTGTGTGCTGGCAGACACCCACGAGCGTCCTGTGTGTACTGAACAGACATCCCACGTGGGCCAAAATCACCCAAATAGTCCACGGGAAGGGCCAGCGTGCTGAGTCCAAGGACCAGTGTGCTGATATGTGTACTGATGGACAGCCATGGACGTCCTGTGTGTGCTGCCGGACATACATGAATGTCCTGTGTGTGCTGACGGACACACACAGACGTCCTGTGTGTGCTGACGGACAGCCAAGGACAGCCATGAACGTCCTGTGTGTGCTGGCGGACACCCACGGACACACACGGACAGCCATGGACGTCCTGTGTTTACTGACGGACAGCCGCAGACAGCCACGGACGTCCTGTGTGTGCTGACGGAAACCCACAGACGTCTTGTGCTGACAGAAACCCACGGACGTCCTGTGTGTACTGAACAGACAGCCCACGTGGGCGAAAATCACCCGAACAATCCACGGGAAGGGTCAGCGTGCTGAGTCCAAGGACCAACGTGCTGATATGTGTACTGATGCACAGCTACGGACGTCCTGTGTGTGCTGACGGTCACACACAGACACACACGGACAGCCACGGACGTCCTGTGTGTACTGATGGACGGCCACAGACGTCTTGTGTGTGCTGACAGACACCCATAGACGTCATGTGTGTGTTGACGGACACACACGGACAGCCACAGACGTCCTGTGTGTGCTGGCGGACACCCACGGACGTCCTGTGTGTACTGAACTGAGAGCCCACGTTGGCCAAAATCACCCGAACAGTCCACGGGAAGGGCCAGCGTGCTGAGTCCAAGGACCAGCGTGCTGATATGTGTACTGATGGACAGCCACGGACGTCCTGTGTGTGCTGACGGACACACACGGACGTCCTGTGTGTGCTGACAGACACACACGGACGTTCTGTGTGTGCTGACGGACACACACGGATGTCTTGTGTGTGCTGATGGACAGCCACAGACGTCCTGTGTGTGTTGGCGGACAGCCACGGACACACACAGACACACACGGACAGCCATGGATGTCCTGTGTGTGCTGACTGACAGCCACAGACAGCCACGGCAACCTTGTACTGGCGGACACCCATAGACGTCATGTGTGTACTGAACAGACAGCCCACGTGGACCAAAATCACCCGAACAGTCCACAGGAAGGGTCAGCGTGCTGAGTCCAAGGATAAACGTGCTGATATGTGTACTGATGGACAGCCACAAACGTTCTGTGTGTACTGACAGAAACACACGGACACACACGAACAGCCACAGACGTCCTGTGTGTGTTGGCGGACACCCACGAGCGTCCTGTGTGTACTGAACAGACAGCCCACGTGGACCAAAATCACCCAAATAGTCCACGGGAATGGCCAGCGTGCTGAGTCCAAGGACCAGCGTGCTGATATGTGTACTGATGGACAGCCACGGACGTCCTGTGTGTGCTGCCGGACATACACGAACGTCCTGTGTGTGCTGGCGGACACCCACGGACACACACAAACACACACGGACAGCCATGGAGGTCATGTGTGTACTGACAGACACGCGCAGACAGCCACAGACGTCCTGTCTGTGCTGACGGACACCCACGGACGTCCTGTGCTGACAGAAACCCACGGACGTCCTGTGTGTACTGAACAGACAGCCCACATGGGCCAAAATCACCCGAACAGTCCACAGGAAGGGTCAGCGTGCTGAGTCCAAGGACCAACGTGCTGATATGTGTACTGATGGACAGCCACAAACGTTCTGTGTGTGCTGACGAAAACACACGGACACACACGAACAGCCACGGACGTCCTGTGTGTGCTGGCGGACACCCACGAGCGTCCTGTGTGTACTGAACAGACATCCCACGTGGGCCAAAATCACCCAAATAGTCCACGGGAAGGGCCAGCGTGCTGAGTCCAAGGACCAGTGTGCTGATATGTGTACTGATGGACAGCCACGGACGTCCTGTGTGTGCTGCCGGACATACATGAACGTCCTGTGTGTGCTGACGGACACACACGGACGTCCTGTGTGTGCTGACGGACAGCCAAGGACAGCCACGAACGTCCTGTGTGTGCTGGCGGACACCCACGGACACACACGGACAGATATGGACGTCCTGTGTTTACTGACGGACAGCCGCAGACAGCCACGGACGTCCTGTGTGTGCTGACGGACACCCACAGACGTCCTGTGCTGACAGAAACCCACGGACGTCCTGTGTGTACTGAACAGACAGCCCACATGGGCGAAAATCACCCGAACAATCCACGGGAAGGGTCAGCGTGCTGAGTCCAAGGACGAACGTGCTGATATGTGTACTGATGCACAGCTACGGACGTCCTGTGTGTGCTGACGGTCACACACGGACAGCCACGGACGTCCTGTGTGTACTGATGGACGGCCACAGACGTCTTGTGTGTGCTGACAGACACCCACAGACGTCATGTGTGTGTTGACGGACACACACGGACAGCCACAGACGTCCTGTGTGTGCTGGCGGACACCCACGGACGTCCTGTGTGTACTGAACTGAGAGCCCACGTTGGCCAAAATCACCCGAACAGTCCACGGGAAGGGCCAGCGTGCTGAGTCCAAGGACCAGCGTGCTGATATGTGTACTGATGGACAGCCACGGACGTCCTGTGTGTGCTGACGGACACACACGGACGTCCTGTGTGTGCTGACGGACACACACGGACGTTCTGTGTGTGCTGGCGGACACCCACGGACACACACAAACACACACGGACAGCCATGGAGGTCATGTGTGTACTGACAGACACGCGCAGACAGCCACAGACGTCCTGTCTGTGCTGACGGACACCCACGGACGTCCTGTGCTGACAGAAACCCACGGACGTCCTGTGTCTACTGAACAGACAGCCCACATGGGCCAAAATCACCCGAACAGTCCACAGGAAGGGTCAGCGTGCTGAGTCCAAGGACCAACGTGCTGATATGTGTACTGATGGACAGCCACAAACGTTCTGTGTGCTGACGAAAACACACGGACACACACGAACAGCCACGGACGTCCTGTGTGTGCTGGCGGACACCCACGAGCGTCCTGTGTGTACTGAACAGACATCCCACGTGGGCCAAAATCACCCAAATAGTCCACGGGAAGGGCCAGCGTGCTGAGTCCAAGGACCAGTGTGCTGATATGTGTACTGATGGACAGCCACGGACGTCCTGTGTGTGCTGCCGGACATACATGAACGTCCTGTGTGTGCTGACGGACACACACGGACGTCCTGTGTGTGCTGACGGACAGCCAAGGACAGCCACGAACGTCCTGTGTGTGCTGGCGGACACCCACGGACACACACGGACAGATATGGACGTCCTATGTTTACTGACGGACAGCCGCAGACAGCCACGGACGTCCTGTGTGTGCTGACGGACACCCACAGACGTCCTGTGCTGACAGAAACCCACGGACGTCCTGTGTGTACTGAACAGACAGCCCACATGGGCGAAAATCACCCGAACAATCCACGGGAAGGGTCAGCGTGCTGAGTCCAAGGACCAACGTGCTGATATGTGTACTGATGCACAGCTACGGACGTCCTGTGTGTGCTGACGGTCACACACGGACACACACGGTCAGCCACGGACGTCCTGTGTGTACTGATGGACGGCCACAGACGTCTTGTGTGTGCTGACAGACACCCACAGACGTCATGTGTGTGTTGACGGACACACACGGACAGCCACAGACGTCCTGTGTGTGCTGGCGGACACCCACGGACGTCCTGTGTGTACTGAACTGAGAGCCCACGTTGGCCAAAATCACCCGAACAGTCCACGGGAAGGGCCAGCGTGCTGAGTCCAAGGACCAGCGTGCTGATATGTGTACTGATGGACAGCCACGGACGTCCTGTGTGTGCTGACGGACACAAACGGACGTCCTGTGTGTGCTGACGGACACACACGGACGTTCTGTGTGTGCTGACGGACACACACGGATGTCTTGTGTGTGCTGATGGACAGCCACGGACGTCCTGTGTGTGTTGGCGGACAGCCACGGACACACACAGACACACACGGACAGCCATGGATGTCCTGTGTGTGCTGACTCACAGCCACAGACAGCCACGGCAACCTTGTACTGGCGGACACCCATAGACGTCATGTGTGTACTGAACAGACAGCCCACGTGGACCAAAATCACCCGAACAGTCCACAGGAAGGGTCAGCGTGCTGAGTCCAAGGACAAACGTGCTGATATGTGTACTGATGGACAGCCACAAACGTTCTGTGTGTACTGACGGAAACACACGGACACACACGAACAGCCACAGACGTCCTGTGTGTGCTGGCGGACACCCACGAGCGTCCTGTGTGTACTGAACAGACAGCCCACGTGGGCCAAAATCACCCAAATAGTCCACGGGAATGGCCAGCGTGCTGAGTCCAAGGACCAGCGTGCTGATATGTGTACTGATGGACAGCCACGGACGTCCTGTGTGTGCTGCCGGACATACACGAACGTCCAGTGTGTGCTGGTGGACACCCACGGACACACACAGACACACACGGACAGCCATGGAGGTCATGTGTGTACTGACAGACACGCGCAGACAGCCACAGACGTCCTGTCTGTGCTGACGGACACCCATGGACGTCCTGTGCTGACAGAAACCCACGGACGTCCTGTGTGTACTGAACAGACAGCCCACGTGGGCCAAAATCACCCGAACAGTCCACAGGAAGGGTCAGCGTGCTGAGTCCAAGGACCAACGTGCTGATATGTGTACTGATGGACAGCCACAAACGTTCTGTGTGTGCTGACGAAAACACACGGACACACACGAACAGCCACGGACGTCCTGTGTGTGCTGGCGGACACCCACGAGCGTCCTGTGTGTACTGAACAGACATCCCACGTGGGCCAAAATCACCCAAATAGTCCACGGCAAGGGCCAGCGTGCTGAGTCCAAGGACCAGTGTGCTGACATGTGTACTGATGGACAGCCACGGACGTCCTGTGTGTGCTGTCGGAGATACATGAACGTCCTGTGTGTGCTGACGGACACACACGGACGTCCTGTGTGTGCTGACGGACAGCCAAGGACAGCCACGAACGTCCTGTGTGTGCTGGCGGACACCCACGGACACACACGGACAGATATGGACGTCCTGTGTTTACTGACGGACAGCCGCAGACAGCCACGGACGTCCTGTGTGTGCTGACGGACACCCACAGACGTCCTGTGCTGACAGAAACCCACGGACGTCCTGTGTGTACTGAACAGACAGCCCACATGGGCGAAAATCACCCGAACAATCCACGGGAAGGGTCAGCGTGCTGAGTCCAAGGACCAACGTGCTGATATGTGTACTGATGCACTGCTACGGACGTCCTGTGTGTGCTGACGGTCACACACGGACGTCCTGTGTGTACTGATGGACGGCCACAGACGTCTTGTGTGTGCTGACAGACACCTACAGACGTCATGTGTGTGTTGACGGACACACACGGACAGCCACAGACGTCCTGTGTGTGCTGGCGGACACCCACGGACGTCATGTGTGTACTGAACTGACAGCCCACGTTGGCCAAAATCACCCGAACAGTCCACGGGAAGGGCCAGCGTGCTGAGTCCAAGGACCAGCGTGCTGATATGTGTACTGATGGACAGCCACGGACATCCTGTGTGTGTTGACGGACACACACGGACGTCCTGTGTGTGCTGACGGACACACACGGACGTTCTGTGTGTGCTGACGGACACACACGGACGTCCTGTGTGTGCTGGCGGACAGCCACGGACACACACAAACACACACGGACAGCCATGGATGTCCTGTGTGTGCTGACTGACAGCCACAGACAGCCACGGCAACCTTGTACTGGCGGACACCCACAGACGTCCTGTGTGTACTGAACAGACAGCTCACGTGGACCAAAATCACCCGAACAGTCCACAGGAAGGGTCAGCGTGCTGAGTCCAAGGACCAACGTGCTGATATGTGTACTGATGGACAGCCACAAACGTTCTGTGTGTACTGACGGAAACACACGGACACACACGAACAGCCACAGACCTCCTGTGTGTGCTGGCGGACACCCACGAGCGTCCTGTGTGTACTGAACAGACAGCCCACGTGGGCCAAAATCACCCAAATAGTCCGCGGGAATGGCCAGCGTGCTGAGTCCAAGGACCAGCGTGCTGATATGTGTGTACTGATGGACAGCCACGGACGTCCTGTGTGTGCTGCCGGACATACACGAACGTCCTGTGTGTGCTGGCGGACACCCACGGACACACACAGACACACACGGACAGCCATGGAGGTCATGTGTGTACTGACAGACACGCGCAAACAGCCACAGACGTCCTGTCTGTGCTGACGGACACCCACGGACATCCTGTGCTGACAGAAACCCACGGACGTCCTGTGTGTACTGAACAGACAGCCCACGTGGGCCAAAATCACCCGAACAGTCCACAGGAAGGGTCAGCGTGCTGAGTCCAAGGACCAACGTGCTGATATGTGTACTGATGGACAGCCACAAACGTTCTGTGTGTGCTGACGAAAACACACGGACACACACGAACAGCCACGGACGTCCTGTGTGTGCTGGCGGACACCCACGAGCGTCCTGTGTGTACTGAACAGACATCCCACGTGGGCCAAAATCACCCAAATAGTCCACGGCAAGGGCCAGCGTGCTGAGTCCAAGGACCAGTGTGCTGACATGTGTACTGATGGACAGCCACGGACGTCCTGTGTGTGCTGCCGGACATACATGAACGTCCTGTGTGTGCTGACGGACACACACGGACGTCCTGTGTGTGCTGACGGACAGCCAAGGACAGCCACGAACGTCCTGTGTGTGCTGGCGGACACCCACGGACACACACGGACAGATATGGACGTCCTGTGTTTACTGACGGACAGCCGCAGACAGCCACAGACGTCCTGTGTGTGCTGACGGACACCCACAGACGTCCTGTGCTGACAGAAACCCACGGACGTCCTGTGTGTACTGAACAGACAGCCCACATGGGCGAAAATCACCCAAACAATCCACGGGAAGGGTCAGCGTGCTGAGTCCAAGGACCAACGTGCTGATATGTGTACTGATGCACTGCTACGGACGTCCTGTGTGTGCTGACGGTCACACACGGACACACACGGACAGCCACGGACGTCCTGTGTGTACTGATGGACGGCCACAGACGTCTTGTGTGTGCTGACAGACACCTACAGACGTCATGTGTGTGTTGACGGACACACACGGACAGCCACAGACGTCCTGTGTGTGCTGGCGGACACCCACGGACGTCCTGTGTGTACTGAACTGACAGCCCACGTTGGCCAAAATCACCCGAACAGTCCACGGGAAGGGCCAGCGTGCTGAGTCCAAGGACCAGCGTGCTGATATGTGTACTGATGGACAGCCACGGACGTCCTGTGTGTGTTGACGGACACACACGGACGTCCTGTGTGTGCTGACGGACACACACGGACGTTCTGTGTGTGCAGACGGACACACACGGACGTCCTGTGTGTGCTGGCGGACAGCCACGGACACACACAAACACACACGGACAGCCATGGATGTCCTGTGTGTGCTGACTGACAGCCACAGACAGCCACGGCAACCTTGTACTGGCGGACACCCACAGACGTCCTGTGTGTACTGAACAGACAGCTCACGTGGACCAAAATCACCCGAACAGTCCATAGGAAGGGTCAGCGTGCTGAGTCCAAGGACCAACGTGCTGATATGTGTACTGATGGACAGCCACAAACGTTCTGTGTGTACTGACGGAAACACACGGACACACACGAACAGCCACAGACCTCCTGTGTGTGCTGGCGGACACCCACGAGCGTCCTGTGTGTACTGAACAGACAGCCCACGTGGGCCAAAATCACCCAAATAGTCCGCGGGAATGGCCAGCGTGCTGAGTCCAAGGACCAGCGTGCTGATATGTGTGTACTGATGGACAGCCACGGACGTCCTGTGTGTGCTGCCGGACATACACGAACGTCCTGTGTGTGCTGGCGGACACCCACGGACACACACAGACACACACGGACAGCCATGGAGGTCATGTGTGTACTGACAGACACGCGCAGACAGCCACAGACGTCCTGTCTGTGCTGACGGACACCCACGGACGTCCTGTGCTGACAGAAACCCACGGACGTCCTGTGTGTACTGAACAGACAGCCCACGTGGGCCAAAATCACCCGAACAGTCCACAGGAAGGGTCAGCGTGCTGAGTCCAAGGACCAACGTGCTGATATGTGTACTGATGGACAGCCACAAACGTTCTGTGTGTGCTGACGAAAACACACGGACACACACGAACAGCCACGGACGTCCTGTGTGTGCTGGCGGACACCCACGAGCGTCCTGTGTGTACTGAACAGACATCCCACGTGGGCCAAAATCACCCAAATAGTCCACGGCAAGGGCCAGCGTGCTGAGTCCAAGGACCAGTGTGCTGACATGTGTACTGATGGACAGCCACGGACGTCCTGTGTGTGCTGCCGGACATACATGAACGTCCTGTGTGTGCTGACGGACACACACGGACGTCCTGTGTGTGCTGACGGACAGCCAAGGACAGCCACGAACGTCCTGTGTGTGCTGGCGGACACCCACGGACACACACGGACAGATATGGACGTCCTGTGTTTACTGACGGACAGCCGCAGACAGCCACGGACGTCCTGTGTGTGCTGACGGACACCCACAGACGTCCTGTGCTGACAGAAACCCACGGACGTCCTGTGTGTACTGAACAGACAGCCCACATGGGCGAAAATCACCCGAACAATCCACGGGAAGGGTCAGCGTGCTGAGTCCAAGGACCAACGTGCTGATATGTGTACTGATGCACTGCTACGGACGTCCTGTGTGTGCTGACGGTCACACACGGACGTCCTGTGTGTACTGATGGACGGCCACAGACGTCTTGTGTGTGCTGACAGACACCTACAGACGTCATGTGTGTGTTGACGGACACACACGGACAGCCACAGACGTCCTGTGTGTGCTGGTGGACACCCACGGACGTCCTGTGTGTACTGAACTGACAGCCCACGTTGGCCAAAATCACCCGAACAGTCCACGGGAAGGGCCAGCGTGCTGAGTCCAAGGACCAGCGTGCTGATATGTGTACTGATGGACAGCCACGGACGTCCTGTGTGTGTTGACGGACACACACGGACGTCCTGTGTGTGCTGACGGACACACACGGACGTTCTGTGTGTGCTGACGGACACACACGGACGTCCTGTGTGTGCTGGCGGACAGCCACGGACACACACAAACACACACGGACAGCCATGGATGTCCTGTGTGTGCTGACTGACAGCCACAGACAGCCACGGCAACCTTGTACTGGCGGACACCCACAGACGTCCTGTGTGTACTGAACAGACAGCTCACGTGGACCAAAATCACCCGAACAGTCCACAGGAAGGGTCAGCGTGCTGAGTCCAAGGACCAACGTGCTGATATGTGTACTGATGGACAGCCACAAACGTTCTGTGTGTACTGACGGAAACACACGGACACACACGAACAGCCACAGACCTCCTGTGTGTGCTGGCGGACACCCACGAGCGTCCTGTGTGTACTGAACAGACAGCCCACGTGGGCCAAAATCACCCAAATAGTCCGCGGGAATGGCCAGCGTGCTGAGTCCAAGGACCAGCGTGCTGATATGTGTGTACTGATGGACAGCCACGGACGTCCTGTGTGTGCTGCCGGACATACACGAACGTCCTGTGTGTGCTGGCGGACACCCACGGACACACACAGACACACACGGACAGCCATGGAGGTCATGTGTGTACTGACAGACACGCGCAAACAGCCACAGACGTCCTGTCTGTGCTGACGGACACCCACGGACATCCTGTGCTGACAGAAACCCACGGACGTCCTGTGTGTACTGAACAGACAGCCCACGTGGGCCAAAATCACCCGAACAGTCCACAGGAAGGGTCAGCGTGCTGAGTCCAAGGACCAACGTGCTGATATGTGTACTGATGGACAGCCACAAACGTTCTGTGTGTGCTGACGAAAACACACGGACACACACGAACAGCCACGGACGTCCTGTGTGTGCTGGCGGACACCCACGAGCGTCCTGTGTGTACTGAACAGACATCCCACGTGGGCCAAAATCACCCAAATAGTCCACGGCAAGGGCCAGCGTGCTGAGTCCAAGGACCAGTGTGCTGACATGTGTACTGATGGACAGCCACGGACGTCCTGTGTGTGCTGCCGGACATACATGAACGTCCTGTGTGTGCTGACGGACACACACGGACGTCCTGTGTGTGCTGACGGACAGCCAAGGACAGCCACGAACGTCCTGTGTGTGCTGGCGGACACCCACGGACACACACGGACAGATATGGACGTCCTGTGTTTACTGACGGACAGCCGCAGACAGCCACAGACGTCCTGTGTGTGCTGACGGACACCCACAGACGTCCTGTGCTGACAGAAACCCACGGACGTCCTGTGTGTACTGAACAGACAGCCCACATGGGCGAAAATCACCCGAACAATCCACGGGAAGGGTCAGCGTGCTGAGTCCAAGGACCAACGTGCTGATATGTGTACTGATGCACTGCTACGGACGTCCTGTGTGTGCTGACGGTCACACACGGACACACACGGACAGCCACGGACGTCCTGTGTGTACTGATGGACGGCCACAGACGTCTTGTGTGTGCTGACAGACACCTACAGACGTCATGTGTGTGTTGACGGACACACACGGACAGCCACAGACGTCCTGTGTGTGCTGGCGGACACCCACGGACGTCCTGTGTGTACTGAACTGACAGCCCACGTTGGCCAAAATCACCCGAACAGTCCACGGGAAGGGCCAGCGTGCTGAGTCCAAGGACCAGCGTGCTGATATGTGTACTGATGGACAGCCACGGACGTCCTGTGTGTGTTGACGGACACACACGGACGTCCTGTGTGTGCTGACGGACACACACGGACGTTCTGTGTGTGCTGACGGACACACACGGACGTCCTGTGTGTGCTGGCGGACAGCCACGGACACACACAAACACACACGGACAGCCATGGATGTCCTGTGTGTGCTGACTGACAGCCACAGACAGCCACGGCAACCTTGTACTGGCGGACACCCACAGACGTCCTGTGTGTACTGAACAGACAGCTCACGTGGACCAAAATCACCCGAACAGTCCACAGGAAGGGTCAGCGTGCTGAGTCCAAGGACCAACGTGCTGATATGTGTACTGATGGACAGCCACAAACGTTCTGTGTGTACTGACGGAAACACACGGACACACACGAACAGCCACAGACCTCCTGTGTGTGCTGGCGGACACCCACGAGCGTCCTGTGTGTACTGAACAGACAGCCCACGTGGGCCAAAATCACCCAAATAGTCCGCGGGAATGGCCAGCGTGCTGATATGTGTGTACTGATGGACAGCCACGGACGTCCTGTGTGTGCTGCCGGACATACACGAACGTCCTGTGTGTGCTGGCGGACACCCACGGACACACACAGACACACACGGACAGCCATGGAGGTCATGTGTGTACTGACAGACACGCGCAAACAGCCACAGACGTCCTGTCTGTGCTGACGGACACCCACGGACATCCTGTGCTGACAGAAACCCACGGACGTCCTGTGTGTACTGAACAGACAGCCCACGTGGGCCAAAATCACCCGAACAGTCCACAGGAAGGGTCAGCGTGCTGAGTCCAAGGACCAACGTGCTGATATGTGTACTGATGGACAGCCACAAACGTTCTGTGTGTGCTGACGAAAACACACGGACACACACGAACAGCCACGGACGTCCTGTGTGTGCTGGCGGACACCCACGAGCGTCCTGTGTGTACTGAACAGACAGCCCACGTGGGCCAAAATCACCCAAATAGTCCACGGCAAGGGCCAGCGTGCTGAGTCCAAGGACCAGTGTGCTGACATGTGTACTGATGGACAGCCACGGACGTCCTGTGTGTGCTGCCGGACATACATGAACGTCCTGTGTGTGCTGACGGACACACACGGACGTCCTGTGTGTGCTGACGGACAGCCAAGGACAGCCACGAACGTCCTGTGTGTGCTGGCGGACACCCACGGACACACACGGACAGATATGGACGTCCTGTGTTTACTGACGGACAGCCGCAGACAGCCACAGACGTCCTGTGTGTGCTGACGGACACCCACAGACGTCCTGTGCTGACAGAAACCCACGGACGTCCTGTGTGTACTGAACAGACAGCCCACATGGGCGAAAATCACCCGAACAATCCACGGGAAGGGTCAGCGTGCTGAGTCCAAGGACCAACGTGCTGATATGTGTACTGATGCACTGCTACGGACGTCCTGTGTGTGCTGACGGTCACACACGGACACACACGGACAGCCACGGACGTCCTGTGTGTACTGATGGACGGCCACAGACGTCTTGTGTGTGCTGACAGACACCTACAGACGTCATGTGTGTGTTGACGGACACACACGGACAGCCACAGACGTCCTGTGTGTGCTGGCGGACACCCACGGACGTCCTGTGTGTACTGAACTGACAGCCCACGTTGGCCAAAATCACCCGAACAGTCCACGGGAAGGGCCAGCGTGCTGAGTCCAAGGACCAGCGTGCTGATATGTGTACTGATGGACAGCCACGGACGTCCTGTGTGTGTTGACGGACACACACGGACGTCCTGTGTGTGCTGACGGACACACACGGACGTTCTGTGTGTGCTGACGGACACACACGGACGTCCTGTGTGTGCTGGCGGACAGCCACGGACACACACAAACACACACGGACAGCCATGGATGTCCTGTGTGTGCTGACTGACAGCCACAGACAGCCACGGCAACCTTGTACTGGCGGACACCCACAGACGTCCTGTGTGTACTGAACAGACAGCTCACGTGGACCAAAATCACCCGAACAGTCCACAGGAAGGGTCAGCGTGCTGAGTCCAAGGACCAACGTGCTGATATGTGTACTGATGGACAGCCACAAACGTTCTGTGTGTACTGACGGAAACACACGGACACACACGAACAGCCACAGACCTCCTGTGTGTGCTGGCGGACACCCACGAGCGTCCTGTGTGTACTGAACAGACAGCCCACGTGGGCCAAAATCACCCAAATAGTCCGCGGGAATGGCCAGCGTGCTGAGTCCAAGGACCAGCGTGCTGATATGTGTGTACTGATGGACAGCCACGGACGTCCTGTGTGTGCTGCCGGACATACACGAACGTCCTGTGTGTGCTGGCGGACACCCACGGACACACACAGACACACACGGACAGCCATGGAGGTCATGTGTGTACTGACAGACACGCGCAGACAGCCACAGACGTTCTGTCTGTGCTGACGGACACCCACGGACGTCCTGTGCTGACAGAAACCCACAGACGTCCTGTGTGTACTGAACAGACAGCCCACGTGGGCCAAAATCACCCGAACAGTCCACAGGAAGGGTCAGCGTGCTGAGTCCAAGGACCAACGTGCTGATATGTGTACTGATGGACAGCCACAAACGTTCTGTGTGTGCTGACGGAAACACACGGACACACACAAACAGCCACGGACGTCCTGTGTGTGCTGGCGGACACCCACGAACGTCCTGTGTGTACTGAACAGACAGCCCACGTGGGCCAAAATCACCCAAATAGTCCACGGGAAGGGCCAGCGTGCTGAGTCCAAGGACCAGCGTGCTGATATGTGTACTGATGGACAGCCACGGACGTCCTGTGTGTGCTGACGGACATACACGAATGTCCTGTGTGTGCTGACGGACACACACGGACGTCCTGTGTGTGCTGACGGACAGCCAAGGACAGCCACGAACGTCCTGTGTGTGCTGGCGGACATCCACGGACACACACGGACACACACGGACAGCCATGGACGTCCTGCGTTTACTGACGGACAACCGCATACAGCCACGGACGTCCTGTGTGTGCTGACGGACACCCACAGACGTCCTGTGCTGACAGAAACCCACGGACGTCCTGTGTGTACTGAACAGACAGCCCACGTGGGCGAAAGTCACCCGAACAGTCCACGGGAAGGGTCAGCATGCTGAGTCCAAGGACCAACGTGCTGATATGTGTACTGATGCACAGCTACGGACGTCCTGTGTGTGCTGACGGTCACACACGGACACACACGGACAGCCACAGACGTCCTGTGTGTACTGATGGACGGCCACAGACGTCTTGTGTGTGCTGACAGACACCTACAGACGTCATGTGTGTGTTGACGGACACACACGGACAGCCACAGACGTCCTGTGTGTGCTGGCGGACACCCACGGACGTCCTGTGTGTACTGAACTGAGAGCCCACATTGGCCAAAATCACCCGAACAGTCCACGGGAAGGGCCAGCGTGCTGAGTCCAAGGACCCGCGTGCTGATATGTGTACTGATGGACAGCCACGGACGTCCTGTGTGTGCTGACGGACACACACGGACGTCCTGTATGTGCTGACGGACGCACACAGACGTTCTGTGTGTGCTGACGGACACACACGGATCTCTTGTGTGTGCTGATGGACAGCCACAGACGTCCTGTGTGTGCTGGTGGACAGCCACGGACACACACAGACACACACGGACAGCCATGGATGTCCTGTGTGTGCTGACTGACAGCCACAGACAGCCACAGCAACCTTGTACTGGCGGACACCCACAGACGTCCTGTGTGTACTGAACAGACAGCCCACGTGGACCAAAATCACCCAAACAGTCCACGGGAAGGGCCAGCGTGCTAAGTCCAAGGACCAACGTGCTGATATGTGTACTGATGGACAGCCACGGACATCCTGTGTGTGCTGACAAACACAGACGGACACACATGGACACTCACGGACAGCCACAGACATCCTGGGTGTGCTAGCGGACACCCACGGACGTCCTGTGTGTACTGAACAGACAGCTCACGTGGGCCAAAGTCACCCGAACAGTCCACGGGAAGGGTCCGCGTGCTGACTCCAAGGACCAACGAGCTGATATGTGTACTGATGGACAGTCACGGACGTCCTGTGTGTGCTGACGGACACACACTGACAGCCCAGGACGTACTGTGTGTGCTGACGGACACACACGGACGTCCCGTGTGTTCTGACGGACACCCACAGACGTCATGTGTGTACTGAACAGATAGCCCACCTGGGCAAAAATCACCTGAACAGTCCACGGGAAGGGTCAGCGTGCTGAGTCCAAGGACCAACGTGCTGATATGTGTATTGATGGACAGCCACGAATGTCCTGTGTGTGCTGATGGACACACACATACACACATGGACACACACGGACAGCCACAGACGTCTTGTGTGCGCTGACGGACACCCACAGACGTCCTGCGTGTGCTGACGGCACCCACGGACGTCATGTGTGTACTGAACAGACAGCCCACGTGGGCCAAAATCACCCAAACAGTCCACGGGAAGGGCCAGCGTGCTGAATCCATGGACCAGCGTGCTGAGTCCAAGGACCAGCGTGCTGATATGTGTACTGATGGACAGCCACGGACGTCCTGTGTGTGCTGACGGACACACACAGACACACACGAACACACACGATGCCACAGACGTCATGTGTGTGCTGGCGGACACCCACGGACATCCTGTGTATACTGAACAGACAGGCCATGTGGGCCAAAATCACCCAAACAGTCCACGGGAAGGGCCAGCGTGCTGAGTCCAAGGACCAGCGTGCTGATATGTGTACTGATGGACAGCCACTGACATCCTATGTGTGCTGACGGACACACACGGACACACACGGACGTCCTGTGTGTGCTGATAGACACACACGAACGTCCTGTGTGTGCTGACGGACACACACGGACGTCCTGTGTGTGCTGACAGACACACACGGACGTCCTGTGTGTGCTGACGGACACCCACGGACATCCTATGCTGACAGAAACCCACAGACGTCCTGTGTGTACTGAACAGACAGCCCACGTGGGCCAAAATCACCCGAACAGTCCACAGGAAGGGTCAGCGTGCTGAGTCCAAGGACCAACGTGCTGATATGTGTACTGATGGACAGCCACAAACGCTCTGTGTGTGCTGACGGAAACACACGGACACACACGAACAGCCACGGACGTCCTGTGTGTGCTGGCGGACACCCACGAGCGTCCTGTGTGTACTGAACAGACAGCCCACGTGGGCCAAAATCACCCAAATAGTCCACGGGAAGGGCCAGCGTGCTGAGTCCAAGGACCAGCGTGCTGATATGTGTACTGATGGACAGCCACTGACGTCCTGTGTGTGCTGACGGACATACACGAATGTCCTGTGTGTGCTGACGGACACACACGGACGTCCTGTGTGTGCTGACGGACAGCCAAGGACAGCCACGAACGTCCTGTGTGTGCTGGCGGACACCCACGGACACACACGGACACACACGGACAGCCATGGATGTAACACCCCCGAACCGTCCTAAGCATAGGTCGACCCACCGGCCAACAATCAAACAAGAACATGACCGACGGACGACCCACACCAAGGGTTGGAGATGAAAGGCCAACCGGCCAGCCAACAATCAAACAAGAACATGACTGACCGTCCAACCCAACAGCATGGTCCGGAAGCGCTACGTGACGGGCTAGGGACAATCCGGTCAGAGTCACAAACTTTACTCCACGACCTAGACCAGTTCATCCACTAACTCGTCCCGCTGCGTCAAGGCATAAGGCTTTGCAACCCGTACCTAGAGTTAGCGTTTTCCGTTAGATCAAGGCCTAAGGCTTTTCAACCCGTACCTCGACCTAACGTTGTGTTAGACCGGACTAGTCAAATATCAGAGTACTCATGAAGCGTATATAAAACATTACTTTTATTGATTCGAGAAATATTCATACATTGAATAATTCAAGACTGGGCCCGGCCTAATGCCAAATCGAGTCAACATAACACAATTCACAATACCGTTTACAAAAGGCATGAAAATCTACACCGGCGGTCCTAACGTCCAGCACGAAGCCATCCGATCATCCTTACCTAAATCGACCTGCAAAAAGGACAACGGAGTTGGATGAGTAATCTAGTATTACTCAGTGAGCTGGCGGCCTCTACCCGCAACCTAGACTCTACGCAGACAACCCAAAATAACAATCAATCTAGCCCTAGCATGCAATAAAAGCTAAGGCTAAGCAAACTGTTACTAAGTTAGACTTGGCCTCCTGCCATGATCTAGCTTCAAGTAACGGGAACCTGCATTAAAACAAGTCAACAAACAATCCCTAGTTAACCATATATATGCCTGAGTTCAGTACTCATGTAGTGTTAGACACTTAGACTATACAAGTATCACTAGTCGATCGACCAACAATCAAAACAAGAACATGATCGGCCAACCAAATGATACCGCATAGCTTTAATATCCACCACCCTTCACAAGCAATCCCTCAAACACATACAGGCCAACGTCAGGCCTACACTAACCAAATACACACCAAGCCTAATCCGGTACCTAAACCAGACTTAGGACTTAATGTCAGAACCTGCAAGCAAATCAATCAACCACAATCACAATAATAACTATGAGAATCTACGACTCGATCTAACTCATAACACCGTATATCGATGCTACGCTAACTTGAGGGTTCCATAACCCTCTACGACACACTAACACAACACTCTAACCTGGGCCCTGGTGACATCGTGTTCCTCCTCTCTATCGGCAATATCCTATCTCCCTACCACAAAGTCCAGAAGAAGGAACTTTCAACCGACCGCGGCCCACAGTCATTCGGGTCACCGCGCGACAGCCCACAGTCCTTCGGGTCACTGCCACATTACACCGTCGTGTAATACTCAGCCATATTACATGACACCGTTCGTCTGAGTCTTCCCGATCCAGCGAATAAGAGGTTTCCTTGAACCCGCTGGGTACGAGGACGAGGAAACACTAATCACCCCTACACAAGCCTAGTATGGGCGGGTTACGCACATACTGTCGGCACCACTCACACAACACAAACTCAATCTAGAACCTAACGTAATGATAAAGTTCTAGACACTAACCAGACACTCGACTCTACAACACAAACCAATAGTACCAGTAGTCCGGCCTATATGGCCTAAGACCCTGAGTACTAATAACTAAACAATAATATCGATACTAAACAACTCAATCAAACCGTTACCCAGATAGTCCAGCCTCCCGCTGAGAAACTATCTTTAAAGATAACGGGAACCTGCACTCAACCATATCAACACGCAAGAATAGAAAACATGATGCATCCTATTCTTAGTCCTAATCAGGTTATCAACTCAGTCTTAATTCCATTCATCTCAGGTTAGCCCTTGCTAAACTGAGTCCGGTTCCATGAATAAAATAACCCTAAGGACTCTACCATTCAATAGTGTGATCACTCTACTCTATATGCGACTCGATCTACCCTAAATTCCAAGTGGAATTCAAACAAACCAACTCACAAAACTACCCTAAATTCCAAGTGGAATTCAAACAAACCAACTCACAAAACTACCCTAAATTCCAAGTGGAATTCAAACAAACCAACTCACAGTGTTCTAGGCGAGAAGCTGCTGGTTGATCGGAGAGGACTTGGCCAAAACCCAAGGGACGCCTTGACTGGACTGGACTGAACTGACCTCGACTTGGACAGACCCTCGGCTTGATCATGAAGACACTAACAGGTCTGGATGGACTGATCTGGACTCGGACAGAACCTCCTCTAGCTTCTGGACAGTTCTTCGGCCTTCCCGACGGAATATCGAGCAGAACTTCGACTGATCTGAACCGTGGATCTGAACTAACTCTGGACAGCAACAAGCCACCTCGAGCTTCTCGGTCCATTCGCCTGATTTCAGCCATTCTGGTGAATTTTCGTCCCGCGATCAATCCCAAATATTTTTCTACACCCCTTCTGATGCTCGGAACAATTTTAATAAACTCCAATTGATCTCTGAAGTTTAGGGAAAATATGTCCTGAGCCTTCAGCTTCCTCGAAAAATTTCATAATACCGAAATTAGGGTTTTCGTCCAATTTCGGGTTTTCCCGTCGTGCTTCGATCCCGTCGTGCTTGCTTCCCGTCCTGCTTAATTCCCGTCATGTTTCCAATGTCTTCGAAATAATATTCCGCTGATACGAAGTTTTGCGGAAAACTTCATGCTGAAAACGTCATTCTTCCAAAATGTCGAGCTTCTAAACCGTCGTGCTTCCAAAAATGTTATGCTTCGAAAACGTCCGTCTCATCAATCTAAGACATCTTCTAACTATGGTCGAGCAACTTATTCGACTCATAGTTCACTCATGATCACTTCTTTGCCCACTTTGTACTTCAAAACTTCTCGATCGCCCGCGACTCGACCACCACAAAGGTACTCGACCATTCTCTCTCCTTTTTTTTTTTTTTTTTTTACGGGTTTCTACATTCTCCCCCCCCCCCCTTAATAGAATTCGTCCTCGAATTCTTGGTTGCACAATTGCTCGTCTTCACAACATTCTCCACTCATCTCCATAACCTCTTTACTCTGTCCACCACGGTTCCTTGAGTGTCCTCTTCAAGGCCTCCACAATTTTCTTAATATCTCGTCACTTGAATGATCACTGAGTCATCCTCTTTCTTTTACTCTGCCATAACACAGTCATTTCCCTGATACGATCTTGTCCATGCTCGTTCCTGATTACTCCAACCATTTTCTCGATCTTTGTTTTCCCAACTACTGATGAAGTCCTTTCCCAACGAAGTCTTGTCTACTCCCATCTGTCCAGTCCATACCACTGTCCAGTCTCTCTGAATCTGTCTCTCCTCTTTTGCTTCGGGTTTGGGTTTGGCCTCGAACTCCCTCCACTTTAAGGTTTTCATCCCTTAAAGTTCCGATCAACAAACATACTTACTCGCTGCAACTCAAAAGAAATAATCTATTAACCTAGCAAATACGAACAATGCAACCTAACCGCAATTCTAACCAGCAACCTAACAATGCTACCCAAGCAACCTAACAGTTCTAGATTCCACTATCTCAATCCAAATTCCTAAAACCAAAAATCCTATCGCTGGACGTGACCGGTTTCCCTAATGCCTTTTGTGACTCATTTTGACTCGATAAATATTTAAAACCGATTAAATCATGAGTTCCGGAAGCATGGACGAAACCATGCTCTGATACCACCTCTGTAACACCCCCGAACCGTCCTAAGCATAGGTCGACCCACCGGCCAACAATCAAACAAGAACATGACCGACGGACGACCCACACCAAGGGTTGGAGATGAAAGACCAACCGGCCAGCCAACAATCAAACAAGAACATGACTGACCGTCCAACCCAACAGCATGGTCCGGAAGCGTACGTGACGGGCTAGGGACAATCCGGTCAGAGTCACAAACTTTACTCCACGACCTAGACCAGTTCATCCACTAACTCGTCCCGCTGCGTCAAGGCATAAGGCTTTGCAACCCGTACCTAGAGTTAGCGTTTTTCGTTAGATCAAGGCCTAAGGCTTTTCAACCCGTACCTCGACCTAACGTTGTGTTAGACCGGACTAGTCAAATATCAGAGTACTCATGAAGCGCATATAAAACATTACTTTTATTGATTCGAGAAATATTCATACATTGAATAATTCAAGACTGGGCCCGGCCTAATGCCAAATCGAGTCAACATAACACAATTCACAATACCGTTTACAAAAGGCATGAAAATCTACACCGGTGGTCCTAACGTCCAGCACGAAGCCATCCGATCATCCTTACCTAAATCGACCTGCAAAAAGGACAACAGAGTTGGATGAGTAATCTAGTATTACTCAGTGATCTGGCGGCCTCTACCCGCAACCTAGACTCTACCCAGACAACCCAAAATAACAATCAATCTAGCCCTAGCATGCAATAAAAGCTAAGGCTAAGCAAACCGTTACTAAGTTAGACTTGGCCTCCTGCCATGATCTAGCTTCAAGTAACGGGAACCTGCATTAAAACAAGTCAACAAACAATCCCTAGTTAACCATATATATGCCTGAGTTCAGTACTCATGTAGTGTTAGACACTTAGACTATACAAGTATCACTAGTCGATCGACCAACAATCAAACAAGAACATGATCGGCCAACCAATGATACCGCATAGCTTTAATATCCACCACCCTTCACAAGCAATCCCTCAAACACATACAGGCCAACGTCAGGCCTACACTAACCAAATACACACGAAGCCTAATCCGGTACCTAAACCAGACTTAAGACTTAATGTCAGAACCTGCAAGCAAATCAATCAACCACAATCACAATAATAACTATGAGAATCTACGACTCGATCTAACTCATAACACCGTATATCGGTGCTACGCTAACTCGAGGGTTCCATAACCCTCTACGACACACTAACACAACACTCTAACCTGGGCCCTGGTGACATCGTGTTCCTCCTCTCTATCGGCAATATCCTATCTCCCTACCACAAAGGCCAGAAGAAGGAACTTTCAACCGACCGCGGCCCACAGTCATTCGGGTCACCGCGCGACAGCCCACAGTCCTTCGGGTCACTGCCACATTACACCGTCGTGTAATACTCAGCCATAGTACATGACACCGTTCGTCTGAGTCTTCCCGATCCAGCGAATAAGGGGTTTCCTTGAACCCGCTGGGTACGAGGACGAGGAAACACTAATCACCCCTACACAAGCCTAGTATGGGCGGGTTACGCACATACTGTCGGCACCACTCACACAACACAAACTCAATCTAGAACCTAACGTAATGTAAAGTTCTAGACACTAACCAGACACTCGACTCTACAACACAAACCAATAGTACCAGTAGTCCGGCCTATATGGCCTAAGACCCTGAGTACAAATAACTAAACAATAATATCGATACTAAACAACTCAATCAAACCGTTACCCAGATAGTCCAGCCTCCCGCTGAGAAACTATCTTTAAAGATAACAGGAACCTGCACTCAACCATATCAACACGCAAGAATAGAAAACATGATGCATCCTATTCTTAGTCCTAATCAGGTTATCAACTCAGTCTTAATACCATTCATCTCAGGTTAGCCCTTGCTAAACTGAGTCCGGTTCCATGAATAAAATAACCCTAAGGACTCTACCATTCAATAGTGTGATCACTCTACTCTATATGCGACTCGATCTACCCTAAATTCCAAGTGGAATTCAAACAAACCAACTCACAAAACTACCCTAAATTCCAAGTGGAATTCAAACAAACCAACTCACAAAACTACCCTAAATTCCAAGTGGAATTCAAACAAACCAACTCACAGTGTTCTAGGCGAGAAGCTGCTGGTTGATCGGAGAGGACTTGGCCAAAACCCAAGGGACGCCTTGACTGGACTGGACTGAACTGACCTCGACTTGGACAGACCCTCGGCTTGATCATGAAGACACTAACAGGTCTGGATGGACTGATCTGGACTCGGACAGAACCTCCTCTAGCTTCTGGACAGTTCTTCGGCCTTCCCGACGGAATATCGAGCAGAACTTCGACTGATCTGAACCCGTGGATCTGAACTAACTCTGGACAGCACCTCCACTTGACCATCACAGAATATGACTGGCCTGGACGGATTGAATTGGACAGAGCTTCCGCGTCGCAATCGTAGAGAATCATCGATTGGACGGAACTGGCCTTCTCGGTCTTCATAATCGATCAAACTCTAGATCAAACACTTTCATTTTCTCTCTCTCTCTCTAGCCACGTTTTGAACTTGCTTTGGTTGTGTTATGGATGTCTGAAACTGAAGGGGGTAGCTGGGTATTTATAGAAAACACCAGCCAATCAGCTTCAGGTTGGTGGCAGCCCGTGTGTCGCTCCGCATGGCTCCGGACACATGCACGGCGGCACCTCGTGCTCCACATGGCTGGCTGCATGTCCAGGAAACATGCAGGACGCCACCACTCCTCCCAGATGTCAGGCTGCATGACTGGAGCTCATGCAAGGCGCCACACATCCTCACACATGTCGATCAGCATGCTTCGATTGCATGCGTCGCGACATCTCGTGCTTGGCCGATCCACCTCGTGCTCCACATGGCTGGCTGCATGTCCATGAAACATGCAGGACGCCACCACTCCTCCCAGATGTCAGGCTGCATGACTGGAACTCATGCAAGGTGCCACAGCATCACACACATGGCTGGCCGCATGCTTCGGTTGCATGCGCGGAGACACCTCGTGCTTGGTCGATCCACCTCGTGCTTCTGCATGTCAAGCTGCATGTGCTTCTTCCATGCACGGAGACACCTCGAGGTTCTGTAGACACTCAGCTTGATGGATGGTTGACACCACGTTCTGAACCCATGCAACAAGCCACCTCGAGCTTCTCGGTCCATTCGCCTAATTTCAACCATTCTGGTGAATTTTCGTCCCGCGATCAATCCCAAATATTTTTCTACACCCCTTCATATTTAGGGAAAATATGTCCTGAGCCTCCAGCTTCCTCGAAAAATTTCATAATACCGAAATTAGGGTTTTCGTCCAATTTCGGGATCTCCCGTCGTGCTTCGATCCCGTCGTGCTTGCTTCCCGTCGTGCTTGCTTCCCGTCGTGCTTAATTCCCGTCATATTTCCAATGTCTTCGAAATAATATTCCGCTGATACGAAGTTTTGCGGCAAAACTTCATGCTGAAAACGTCATTCTTCCAAAATGTCGAGCTTCTAAACCGTCGTGCTTCCAAAAATGTTATGCTTCGAAAACGTCCGTCTCATCAATCTAAGACATCTTCTACCTATGGTCGAGCAACTTATACGACTCATAGTTCACTCACGATCACTTCTTTGCCCACTTTGTACTTCAAAACTTCTCGATCGCCCGCGACTCGACCACCACAAAGGTACTCGACCATTCTCTCTCCTTTTTTTTTTTTATCGGGTTTCTACAATGGACGTCCTGTGTTTACTGACGGACAGCCGCAGACAGCCACGGACGTCCTGTGTGTTCTGACGGACACCCACAGACGTCATGTGCTGACAGAAACCCACAGACGCCCTGTGTGTGCTGAGACCAAGGACCAATATGCTGATATGTGTACTGATGCACAGCTACGGACGTCCTGTGTGTGCTGACGGTCAGACACGGACACACACGGACAGCCACGGACGTCCTGTGTGTACTGATGGACGGCCACAGACGTCTTGTGTGTGCTGACAGACACCCACAGACGTCATGTGTGTGTTGACGGACACACACGGACAGCCACAGACGTCCTGTGTGTGCTGGCGGACACCCACGGACGTCCTGTGTGTACTGAACTGACAGCCACGTTGGTCAAAATCACCCGAACAGTCCACGGGAAGGGCCAGCGTGCTGAGTCCAAGGACCAGCGTGCTGATATGTGTACTGATGGACAGCCACGGACGTCCTGTGTGTGCTGACGGACACACACGGACGTCCTGTATGTGCTGACGGACACACACGGACGTTCTGTGTGTGCTGACGGACACACACGGATCTCTTGTGTGTGCTGATGGACAGCCACGGACGTCCTGTGTGTGCTGGCGGACAGCCACGGACACACACGGACAGCCATGGATGTCCTGTGTGTGCTGACTGACAGCCACAGACAGCCACGGCAACCTTGTACTGGTGGACACCCACAAACGTCCTGTGTGTACTGAACAGACAGCCCACGTGGACCAAAATCACCCAAACAGTCCACGGGAAGGGCCAGCGTGCTAAGTACAAGGACCAACGTGCTGATATGTGTACTGATGAACAGCCACGGACATCCTGTGTGTGCTGACAGACACAGACGGACACACATGGACACGCACGGACAGCCACAGACATCCTGGGTGTGCTAGCGGACACCCACGGACGTCCTGTGTGTACTGAACAGACAGCTCACGTGGGCCAAAGTCACCCGAACAGTCCACGGGAAGGGTCAGCGTGCTGACTCCAAGGACCAACGAGCTGATATGTGTACTGATGGACAGTCACGGACGTCCTGTGTGTGCTGACGGACACACACTGACAGCCCAGGACATACTGTGTGTGCTGACGGACACATACGGACGTCCCGTGTGTTCTGACGGACACCCACAGACGTCATGTGTGTACTGAACAGATAGCCCACCTGGGCAAAAATCACCTGAACAGTCCACGGGAAGGGTCAGCGTGCTGAGTCCAAGGACCAACGTGCTGATATGTGTATTAATGGACAGCCACGGACGTCCTGTGTGTGCTGATGGACACACACATACACACATGGACACACACGGACAGCCACAGACGTCCTGTGTGCGCTGACGGACACCCACGGACGTCCTGCGTGTGCTGACGGCACCCACGGACGTCATGTGTGTACTGAACAGACAGCCCACGTGGGCCAAAATCACCCAAACAGTCCACGGGAAGGGCCAGCGTGCTGAATCCATGGACCAGCGTGCTGAGTCCAAGGACCAGCGTGCTGATATGTGTACTGATGGACAGCCACGGACGTCCTGTGTGTGCTGACGGACACACACAGACACACACGAACACACACGAAGCCACAGACGTCATGTGTGTGCTGGCGGACACCCACGGACATCCTGTGTATACTGAACAGACAGGCCATGTGGGCCAAAATCACCCAAACAGTCCACGGGAAGGGCCAGCGTGCTGAGTCCAAGGACCAGCGTGCTGATATGTGTACTGATGGACAGCCACTGACATCCTATGTGTGCTGACGGACACACACGGACACACACGGACGTCCTGTGTGTGCTGATAGACACACACGAACGTCCTGTGTGTGCTGACGGACACACACGGACGTCCTGTGTGTGCTGACAGACACACACAGACGTCCTGTGTGTGCTGACGGACACACACGGACGTCCTGTGTGTGCTGACGGACAGCCAAGGACAGCCATGGACGTCCTGTGTGTGCTGGCGGACACACACGGACACACATCGACAGCCACAGACGTCCTGTGTGTGCTGGCGGACACCCACGGTCGTCCTGCGTGTACTGAACAGACAGCCCACGTGCGCTAAAATCACCCAAACCGTCCACGGGAAGGGCCAGCGTGCTTATTCAAAGGAACAACTTGTTGATATGTGTACTGATGGACAGCCACGGACGTCCTGTGTGTGCTGACAGACACAGGCGGACACACACGGACACATACAGACAACCCACGGGCGTCCTCTGTGTACTGAACAGACAGCCCAGATGGGCCAAAATCACCCGAATAGTCAACGGGAAGGGTCAGCGTGCTGAGTCCAACGACCAACGTGCTGATATGTGTACTAATGGACAGCCACGGACGTCTTTTGTGTGCTGACGGACATACACAGACACACACGGACAACCAAGGACGTCCTGTGTGTGCTGACGGACACCCACGGACGTCCTGTGTGTGCTGACGGACACCCACGGACGTCCTGTTTGTACTGAACAGACAGCCCCTGTGGACCAAAGCCACCCGAGCAGTCCACAAGAAGGGTAAGCGTACTGAGTCCAAGGACCAACGTGCTTATACGTGTACTGATGGACAGCCACAGACGTCCTGTGTGTGCTGACGGACAAACACGGACACACACAAACACACACGGACAGCCACGGACGTCCTGTGAGTGAGTGGGGACACCCACGGACGTCTTGTGTGTGCTGACGGACACCCACAGACGTCCTGTGTGAACTGAACAGACAGCCCACGTGGACCAAAATCACCCGAACAGTCCACGGGAAGGGCCAGCGTGCTGAGTCCAAGGACCAGGGTGCTGATATGTGTACTTATGGACAGCCACGGACGTCCTGTGTGTGCTGACAGACACACACGGACACACACAGACAGCCACGGACGTCCTGTCTGTGCTGGCAGACACCCACGGGCATCCTGTGTGTACTGAACAGACAGCCCACATGGGCCAAAATCACCCAAACAGTCCACGGGAAGGGCCAGCTTGCTGAGTCCAAGGACCAGCATGCTGATATGTGTACTGATGGACAGCCACGGACGTCATGTACATGCTGACAGACACACACGGACAGCCACGGACGTCATGTGTGTGCTGACGGACACAGATGGACGTCCTGTGTGTGCTGACGGACACCCAAGGACGTTCTGTGTGAACTGAACAGACAGCCCACGTTGGCCAAAATCACCCAAACAGTCCACAGAAAGGGCCAGCGTGCTGATATGTGTACTGATGGACAGCCACAGACGTCATGTGTGTGCTAACGGACACACACGGACATACACGGACAGCCACGGACGTGCTGTATGTGCTGACGGACAGCCACAGACAGCCACGGACGTCTTGTGTGTGCTGCTGGATAGCCTCGGACGTCATGTGTGTGCTGACGGACAGGCACGGACGTCCTGTGTGTGCTGGCGGACACCCACAGACGTGTACTTAACAGACAGCCCAAGTGGGCCAAAATCACCCAAACCGTAAACGGGAAGGGCCAGCGTGCTTAGTCAAAGGAACAACTTGCTTATATGTGTACTGATGGACAGCCACGGCTGTCCTGTGTGTGCTGACGGACACAGGCGGACACACACGGACAACCACAGACGTCATGTGTGTGCTGGACACCCACGGGCGTCCTCTGTATACTGAACAGACAGCCCACATGGGCCAAAATCACCCAAACAGTCCACGTGAAGGGCCAGCTTGCTGAGTCCAAGGACCAGCGTGCTGATATGTGTACTGATGGACAGCCGCAGACGTCTTGTGTGTGCTGACGGATACACACGGACTCACACAGACAGCCACGGACGTCCAGTGTCTGGTGACGGACACACACAGACAGCCACGGACGTCATGTGTGTGCGGGCGGACACCCACGGACGTCCTGTGTGTACTGAACAGACAGCCCATGTGCGCCAAAATCACCCAAAATGTCCACGGGAAGGGTAAGCGTGCTGAGTCCAAGGACCAACATGCTGATATGTGTACTGAAGGACAGCCACGGACGTCCTGTACATGCTGACGGACACACACGGACACACACGGACAGCCACGGACGTCATGTGTGCGCTGACGGGCACACACGGGCGTCCTGTGTGTGCTGACGGACACCCACGGACGTTCTGTGTGTATTGAACGGACAGCCCACGTGGGCCAAAATCACCCGAACAGTCCACAGAAAGGGCCAGCGTGCTGATATGTGTACTGATGGAAAGCCACAGACGTCCTGTGTGTGCTGATGGACACACACGGACATACACGGACAGCCAAGGACATCCTGTATGTGCTGACGGACAGCCACAGACAGCCACAGACGTCCTGTGTGTGCTGACGGATAGCCTCGGACGTCATGTGTGTGCTGACGGACAGCCACATACGTCTTGTGTGTGCTGGCGGACATCCACGGACGGTCTGTGTGTACTGAACAAACAGCCCAAGTTGGCCAAAATCACCCAAACCGTCCACGGGAAGGGCCAGCGTGCTTATTCAAAGGAACAACTTGTTGATATGTGTACTGATGGACAGCCACGGACGTCCTGTGTGTGCTGACAGACACAGGCGGACACACACGGACACATACAGACAACCCACGGGCGTCCTCTGTGTACTGAACAGACAGCCCAGATGGGCCAAAATCACCCGAATAGTCAACGGGAAGGGTCAGCGTGCTGAGTCCAAGGACCAACGTGCTGATATGTGTACTAATGGACAGCCACGGACGTCTTTTGTGTGCTGACGGACATACACAGACACACACGGACAACCAAGGACGTCCTGTGTGTGCTGACGGACACCCACGGACGTCCTGTGTGTGCTGACGGACACCCACGGACGTCCTGTTTGTACTGAACAGACAGCCCCTGTGGGCCAAAACCACCCGAGCAGTCCACAAGAAGGGTAAGCGTACTGAGTCCAAGGACCAACGTGCTTATACGTGTACTGATGGACAGCCACAGACGTCCTGTGTGTGCTGACGGACAAACACGGACACACACAAACACACACGGACAGCCACGGACGTCCTGTGAGTGAGTGGGGACACCCACGGACGTCTTGTGTGTGCTGACGGACACCCACGGACGTCCTGTGTGAACTGAACAGACAGCCCACGTGGACCAAAATCACCCGAACAGTCCACGGGAAGGGCCAGCGTGCTGAGTCCAAGGACCAGGGTGCTGATATGTGTACTTATGGACAGCCACGGACGTCCTGTGTGTGCTGACAGACACACACGGACACACACAGACAGCCACGGACGTCCTGTCTGTGCTGGCAGACACCCACGGGCATCCTGTGTGTACTGAACAGACAGCCCACATGGGCCAAAATCACCCAAACAGTCCACGGGAAGGGCCAGCTTGCTGAGTCCAAGGACCAGCATGCTGATATGTGTACTGATGGACAGCCACGGACGTCATGTACATGCTGACAGACACACACGGACACACACGGACAGCCACGGACGTCATGTGTGTGCTGACGGACACAGATGGACGTCCTGTGTGTGCTGACGGACACCCAAGGACGTTCTGTGTGAACTGAACAGACAGCCCACGTTGGCCAAAATCACCCAAACAGTCCACAGAAAGGGCCAGCGTGCTGATATGTGTACTGATGGACAGCCACAGACGTCATGTGTGTGCTAACGGACACACACGGACATACACGGACATACACGGACAGCCACGGACGTGCTGTATGTGCTGACGGACAGCCACAGACAGCCACGGACGTCTTGTGTGTGCTGCTGGATAGCCTCGGACGTCATGTGTGTGCTGACGGACAGGCACGGACGTCCTGTGTGTGCTGGCGGACACCCACGGACGTGTACTTAACAGACAGCCCAAGTGGGCCAAAATCACCCAAACCGTAAACGGGAAGGGCCAGCGTGCTTAGTCAAAGGAACAACTTGCTTATATGTGTACTGATGGACAGCCACGGCTGTCCTGTGTGTGCTGACGGACACAGGCGGACACACACGGACAACCACAGACGTCATGTGTGTGCTGGACACCCACGGGCGTCCTCTGTGTACTGAACAGACAGCCCACATGGGCCAAAATCACCCAAACAGTCCACGTGAAGGGCCAGCTTGCTGAGTCCAAGGACCAGCGTGCTGATATGTGTACTGATGGACAGCCGCAGACGTCTTGTGTGTGCTGACGGATACACACGGACACACACAGACAGCCACGGACGTCCAGTGTCTGGTGACGGACACACACAGATAGCCACGGACGTCATGTGTGTGCGGGCGGACACCCACGGACGTCCTGTGTGTACTGAACAGACAGCCCATGTGCGCCAAAATCACCCAAAATGTCCACGGGAAGGGTAAGCGTGCTGAGTCCAAGGACCAACATGCTGATATGTGTACTGAAGGACAGCCACGGACGTCCTGTACATGCTGACGGACACACACGGACACACACGGACAGCCACGGACGTCATGTGTGCGCTGACGGACACACACGGGCGTCCTGTGTGTGCTGACGGACACCCACGGACGTCCTGTGTGTGCTGACAGACACAGGCGGACACACACGGACACATACAGACAACCCACGGGCGTCCTCTGTGTACTGAACAGACAGCCCAGATGGGCCAAAATCACCCGAATAGTCAACGGGAAGGGTCAGCGTGCTGAGTCCAAGGACCAACGTGCTGATATGTGTACTAATGGACAGCCACGGACGTCTTTTGTGTGCTGACGGACATACACAGACACACACGGACAACCAAGGACGTCCTGTGTGTGCTGACGGACACCCACGGACGTCCTGTGTGTGCTGACGGACACCCACGGACGTCCTGTTTGTACTGAACAGACAGCCCCTGTGGGCCAAAACCACCCGAGCAGTCCACAAGAAGGGTAAGCGTACTGAGTCCAAGGACCAACGTGCTTATACGTGTACTGATGGACAGCCACAGACGTCCTGTGTGTGCTGACGGACAAACACGGACACACACAAACACACACGGACAGCCACGGACGTCCTGTGAGTGAGTGGGGACACCCACGGACGTCTTGTGTGTGCTGACGGACACCCACGGACGTCCTGTGTGAACTGAACAGACAGCCCACGTGGACCAAAATCACCCGAACAGTCCACGGGAAGGGCCAGCGTGCTGAGTCCAAGGACCAGGGTGCTGATATGTGTACTTATGGACAGCCACGGACGTCCTGTGTGTGCTGACAGACACACACGGACACACACAGACAGCCACGGACGTCCTGTCTGTGCTGGCAGACACCCACGGGCATCCTGTGTGTACTGAACAGACAGCCCACATGGGCCAAAATCACCCAAACAGTCCACGGGAAGGGCCAGCTTGCTGAGTCCAAGGACCAGCATGCTGATATGTGTACTGATGGACAGCCACGGACGTCATGTACATGCTGACAGACACACACGGACACACACGGACAGCCACGGACGTCATGTGTGTGCTGACGGACACAGATGGACGTCCTGTGTGTGCTGACGGACACCCAAGGACGTTCTGTGTGAACTGAACAGACAGCCCACGTTGGCCAAAATCACCCAAACAGTCCACAGAAAGGGCCAGCGTGCTGATATGTGTACTGATGGACAGCCACAGACGTCATGTGTGTGCTAACGGACACACACGGACATACACGGACATACACGGACAGCCACGGACGTGCTGTATGTGCTGACGGACAGCCACAGACAGCCACGGACGTCTTGTGTGTGCTGCTGGATAGCCTCGGACGTCATGTGTGTGCTGACGGACAGGCACGGACGTCCTGTGTGTGCGGGCGGACACCCACGGACGTGTACTTAACAGACAGCCCAAGTGGGCCAAAATCACCCAAACCGTAAACGGGAAGGGCCAGCGTGCTTAGTCAAAGGAACAACTTGCTTATATGTGTACTGATGGACAGCCACGGCTGTCCTGTGTGTGCTGACGGACACAGGCGGACACACACGGACAACCACAGACGTCATGTGTGTGCTGGACACCCACGGGCGTCCTCTGTGTACTGAACAGACAGCCCACATGGGCCAAAATCACCCAAACAGTCCACGTGAAGGGCCAGCTTGCTGAGTCCAAGGACCAGCGTGCTGATATGTGTACTGATGGACAGCCGCAGACGTCTTGTGTGTGCTGACGGATACACACGGACACACACAGACAGCCACGGACGTCCAGTGTCTGGTGACGGACACACACAGATAGCCACGGACGTCATGTGTGTGCGGGCGGACACCCACGGACGTCCTGTGTGTACTGAACAGACAGCCCATGTGCGCCAAAATCACCCAAAATGTCCACGGGAAGGGTAAGCGTGCTGAGTCCAAGGACCAACATGCTGATATGTGTACTGAAGGACAGCCACGGACGTCCTGTACATGCTGACGGACACACACGGACACACACGGACAGCCACGGCGTCATGTGTGCGCTGACGGACACACACGGGCGTCCTGTGTGTGCTGACGGACACCCACGGACGTTCTGTGTGTATTGAACGGACAGCCCACGTGGGCCAAAATCACCCAAACAGTCCACAGAAAGGGCCAGCGTGCTGATATGTGTACTGATGGACAGCCACAGACGTCCTGTGTGTGCTGATGGACACACACGGACATACACGGACAGCCAAGGACATCCTGTATGTGCTGACGGACAGCCACAGACAGCCACAGACGTCCTGTGTGTGCTGACGGATAGCCTCGGACGTCATGTGTGTGCTGACGGACAGCCACAGACGTCCTGTGTGTGCTGGCGGACATCCACGGACGGTCTGTGTGTACTGAACAAACAGCCCAAGTTGGCCAAAATCACCCAAACCGTAAACCGGAAGGGCCAGCGTGCTTAGTCAAAAGAAACAACTTGCTTATATGTGTACTGATGGACAGCCACAGACGTCGTGTGTGTGCTGACGGACACAGGCGGACACACACACACACGGACAACCACAGACGTCCTGTGTGTGCTGGCGGACACCCACTGGCGTCCTCTGTGTACTGACAGCCACAGACGTCCTGTACATGCTGACGGACACACACGGACAGCCACGGACATCATGTGTGTGCTGACTGACACACACGGACGTCCTGTGTGTTCTGACGGACACCCACAGACGTTCTGTGTGTATTGAAAAGACACCCCACGTGGGCCAAAATAACCCAAACAGTCCACGGAAAGGGCCAGCGTGCTGATATGTGTACTGATGGACACACACAGATGTCCTGTGTGTGCTGACGGACACACACGGACATACAAGAACAGCCACGGACGTCCTGTATGTGTTGACGGACAGCCACGGACAGCCACAGACGTCCTGTGTGTGCTGACGGATAGCCTTGGACGTCATGTGTGTGTTGACGGACAGCCACGGACGTCCTGTGTGTGCTGGCGGACACCCACAGACGTCCTGTGTGTACTGAACAGACAGCCCAAGTGGGCCAAAATCACCCAAACCGTAAACGGGAAGGGCCAGCGTGCTTATTCAAAGGAACAACTTGCTTATATGTGTACTGATGGACAGCCACGGACGTCCTGTGTGTGCTGACGGACACACACGGACACACACGGACAACCACAGACGTCCTGTGTGTGCTGGCGGACACCCACAGATGTCCTGTGTGTGCTGGCGAACACCCACATGGGCCAAAATCACCCGAATAGTCCACGGGAAGGGTCAGCGTGCGGAGTCCAAGGACCAACGTGCTGATATGTGTACTGATGGACAGCCACAGACGTCTTGTGTGTGCTGACGGACACACACGGACACACACGAACAACCAAGGACAACCTGTGTGTGCTGACGGACACACACGGACGTCCTGTGTGTGCTGACGGACACCCACGGACGTCCTGTGTGTGCTGACGGACACCCACGGACGTCCTGTGTGTACTGAACAGACAGCCCACGTGGGCCAAAACCACCCGAACAGTCCACGGGAATGGTAAGAGTGCTGAGTCCAAGGACCAACGTGCTGATATGTGTACTGATGGACAGCCACGGACGTCATGTGTGTGCTAACGGACAAAAACGGACACACACAGACACACACATACAGCCACGGACGTCCTGTGTGTGCTCACAGACACTCACAGACACACACGGACGTCATGTGTGTGCTGACGGACACACACGGACGTCCTGTGTGTGCTGACGGACAGCCACGGACAGCCACTGACATCCTGTGTGTGCTGGCGGACACCCACGGACACACACGGACAGCCATGGACGACCGGTGTGTGCTGATGGACAGCCACATACAGCCACAGCTACCTGTGTACTGGCGGACACCCACGGACGTCCTGTGTGTACTGAACAGACAGCCCACGTGGACCAAAATCACCCAAACAGTCCACGGGAAGGGTCAGCGTGCTGAATCCAAGGACCAACGTGCTGATATGTGTACTGATGGACAGCCACAGACGTCCTGTGTGTCCTGATGGACACACACGGACAGCCAAAGATGTACTGTGTGTGCTGACGGACACACACAGACATCCTGTATGTTCTGACGGACACCCACGGACGTCGTGTGTGTACTGAACAGATAGCCACGTGGGCCAAAATCACCCGAACAGTCCACGGGAAGGGTCAGCGTGCTGAGTCCAAGGAAAAACGTGCTGATATGTGTACTGATGGACAGCCATGGATGTCCTGTCTGTGCTGACTGACACCCACGGATATTCTGTGTGTACTGAACAGACAGCCCACGTGGGCCAAAATCACCCGAACAGTCCACGGGAAGGGCCAGCGTGCTGATATGTGTACTGATGGACAGTCACGGACGTGCTGTGTGTGCTGACGGATACACACGGACAGCCACGAACGTCTTGTATATGCTGACAGACAGCCACAGACAGCCACAGACGTCCTGTGTGTGCTGACGGACAGCCTCCGACGTCATGTGTGTGCTGACAGACAGACACGGACAGTCACAGACGTCCTGTGTGTGCTGGCGGACACCCACGGACGTCCTGTGTGTACTGAACAGACAGCCCACATGGGCCAAAATCACCCAAACAGTCTACGGGAAGGGCCAGCGTGCTGAGTCCAAGGACCAGCGTGCTGATATGTGTACTGATGGACAGCCACGGGCGTCTTGTGTGTGCTGACGGACACACACGGACGTCATGTGTGTGCTGACGGACACACACGGACGTCCTGTGTGTGATGACGGACACACATGGATGTCCTATGTGTGCTGACGGACACACACGGATGTCCTGTGTGTGCTGATGGACAGCCACGGACGTCCTGTGTGTGCTGGCGGACACCCACGGACACACAAAGACACACACGGACAGCCATGGATGTCCTGTGTGTGCTGACGGACGGCCACAGACAGCCACGGCAATCTGTGTACTGGCGGACACGCACAGACGTCCTGTGTGTACTGAACAATCAGCCCACGTGGACCAAAATCACCCAAACAGTCTAATAGAATCGAGGACCTGGGCCAGGACATGGAGCAGACTCAGAATGGTGACCAGGACGATCAGATCATTTCAACTGAGGTTCAGCCATTCAGCTGTACCAGATCAACAGACAGAGCCGTGTACCGGATCGACCCCCGTGTACCGGATCGACCCGCGTGCACCCAGACGTGACCTAAGGATGGATCCCCGACCTGATGACCGAATCAGCCAAACCACAGGCGTTCTTCCCCGACCCATTCGCCATTCTAGAGCCAACAGTCAAGCCAGAACCCATGATCATCGAGAAGAATCAGATTCCGGACTTAGCCTATCTTTCCTGGCCCGTTTGGGACGTACTGCACGCCCGGATCAGGCTGATCACAACCTTTCCAACCACTTTGATGATTTCATGATGATCGATGCTTCCAACTACTCCAAAGGAAGGATACTTAAGCTCTCTTAAGATTTGGGTCGAGCTATCTCTTCATCCATTCATGGATCATCAACGATCAACCATGCGGGCAGCCTTACGTCCGTCCTGCTCCTTACCGCGGACAACCTGATCACCACAGAATGAACCTGGACATCTTTGTGAATCTGGACCAGTCAACACAAGAATCCGCACCTTGACCAGTCTTTAGTCAAAGTCTTCATTTCTAGTTTCTATGTCTTGTTTTCATTCATTTCTATTTTCTATGTTGTCTTTTCCCACAAATGTCTTTATATTTCTTTGACTCACAAACCTTATAAGTATGTGATGATCCCCTTAATAAAATTGACTTTGATTTTCCTTTGCTTATTTTGAGTTTTCTCTCATTGTTCTTTGCTTAGAACATTCATACTTCTCTTGGTGAGGTCATCTCCAAGCGAACCACTTCGTTGTGTTGGACAGGTGCGTCACATCCGGCAACCTTCGAATATCTGGTAGTATCTTTGGGCTATTCCGCAACCCTTAGTGTCACCCCTCGATCCATTAGTTCTCAATCCTCTCGGATCTGAGTTCATATCAACCTTAGCGAAAGAGTGATCCTTATTTTGGTTCTATCAAGTGGTATCAGAGCCACTCTCTCGGTAACTCTTTTTCAATCCATTTCATCTCATCTTCCATATTCTTCATCTAAATTTCTTATCTATCTATCTTGAACCCGGGCCCCTCATTACCCCCATAAAAAAAAAAAGAAAGAAAAGAAAGATCTGATTAAAAAAAAAAAAGTATATAAAAAAAAAAGATATTCCAAAGTTTGATTTGTTTGTGGTGTGGTGGCCGAAGAGAAAGCTTGCTGGCCGAAGAGAAATCCGGCCTTTGAGGTGGTTAAGGTGGGTTCCCCTCTAAATCTCTTATCTTTTTCTCTTGATCTTTTGTGGTTCACTTGGATTTGCTCATTGGGTGATCTAGTTCGCTCTTTTAGAACTTTGGGAGGAACTCTCTTGTGTGATTACCAACAAAAAAAAAATTTTAAAAATTTTTTGAGTGAAACACGTGTGTGGGTGAGGATAAACATCTGAGTGTGTGAGGTTTTTAATCTAACTTTACCTTGTTTAAGTTTTCAGGTAACCATGGATAGTGAAGAAGAAAGAAACCGACCCGGAAATTCACATGCCGGATTATCTAACTTGCAAATGTGTGCTCTCAATGATTCTATGTCTAACTTGTTGAATACAGGTTTGGAGGCGATCCATCAGAGGCTTGATGAACTTCAGGGCCGTCCAACTCAGTCACGATCCAGAACCAGACGTGACCATCGAAGGAAGAACAGCCGGTCCGACCTAGAAATCCGAGAAGAGTCTTATGATGATGATCGATCCATCAACCGTCCAAGGAGAGTTCCTAGGCATCAAAACCGAGGTGATATCAATCCTTTTGGTAGAAATGAAAGAACCAATGATGGCTTGGGTGGTTTGAAATTGAAAATTCCAAGTTTTGATGGCAAAAATGATCCGGATGCTTTTCTTGAATGGGAAAGAAAAATTGAACTTGTGTTTGATTGTCAAAATTTTTCTGATATTAAAAAGGTTAGACTTGCTGCTGCTGAGTTTACTGGCTATGCTATTAACTGGTATGATCGAGTTGTGACTAGCAGGAGGAGAGCAGGTGAGGCGCCAGTTGATACATGGGATGAGCTTTCCATGCTGATGCGGAGACGCTTTGTTCCCGACCATTACCACCGAGATCTACACCATAAACTCAGGCGTTTGCTTCAAGGTTCTAAGTCAGTTGAGGACTATCACCAGGAGATGGAGACCTTGATGATCAAAGCTGATGTAGAAGAGCCCTTAGACGCCACCATGGCCAGATTTCTTACCGGGCTCAACCGGGACATACAAGACCGCATGGAGCTGGAAGACTATGACAGCATGGAGCAGATGCTACACAAGGCCGTGCTGATCGAGCAACAAGTCAAGAGAAAGGGTCTCACTAAACCGACCTTTGCTTCTAAACCGACCTTTGCTTCCAAGCCAAACTATCAAGACAAGGGTAAGTCTTCTTCCACAACAAATACAGCTTTTAAGACTAATGTCCCTGCTCGTGTTGATAGAGAAAAGAAAGAAGAGGCTACCAAACGAACCAGAGACATCCAATGCTTTAGGTGTCATGGCCTTGGCCACTATGCCAACCGATGTCCAAACCAAAAGGTGATGGTGCTCTTGGAGAATGGAGAAGTCGAATCTGAAGAAGACAAGGAGGATCTCGGACCAGTGTATGATGATGATGATGAGGAAGAAGCACTTGACTTCCCGGTTCATGGTCCCCTTCTTGTTACTAGGAAGGTCTTGGACGACACCACTGATCCCATCTTTGATGAGGAGGTCGATGGAGTGATCGATGAGTTTTGCTCGACCTTTGTGGAGAGTTCTGATCCGATCTATGATGAGGATGTTCTTGATGAGCCGAGCCATGGTTCACTACTGGTTACTAGGCGTGCCTTGAGTGTCCAACCAAAATCCAATGACAAAGAACAAAGGGAGAATCTCTTTCACTCTAGATGTCTCATTTCTGATAAAGTTTGTTCTTTAATTATTGATGGAGGTAGTTGCACTAATGTGGCTAGTGACACCCTTGTAAAGAAACTTGGGCTTGTTACTCGGCCTCTTTCTCGTCCTTTCAGGTTGGAGTGGCTCAATGAGGCCGGAGAACAGTATGTGAAGGAGCAAGTCACGGTTCCACTCTCCATTGGCCGATATGAGGATGAGGTTGTGTGCAATGTGCTTCCCATGGATGCTTGCCATGTTCTCTTGGGCCGGCCTTGGCAATTTGACAAGAAGGCAGTGCATGATGGTTTCACAAACCGGCACTCATTTGATCATAAGGGAAAGAAGATCACCTTGGTGCCTTTGTCGCCTTCGGAAGTCCATCAAGACCAGGTCCAACTTAAGAAGAACCGAGACCAAGACTCTAAAGCTGATAAACCTGAGACCAGTACCAGAAACTCCAACTTCTTTGTCAAAGAAAGTCAGGTAAGGAAGTCTCTTTGCTCTCAAAAGCCATTTCTCTTACTGATTTATAAAGAGTCTCTCTTGGCCTCATCTTCTTCTGACCTTGCACCGGAGATTCCGAGTGAGTTTTTAGGTATCTTGCAGGATTATTCTGATGTGTTTCCAGAAGAAAATCCCAAAGGATCGCCACCGGTGAGAGGCATTGAGCATCAGATCGATCTCGTCACGGACGCCTCTCTACCGAACCGACCAGCGTACCGCACCAATCCGGTCGAGACCAAGGAGCTGGAGAAACAGATCAACGACTTGCTTGAGAAGGGATACATCAGAGAGAGTCTCAGTCCCTGTGCCGTGCCTGTTCTACTTGTACCAAAGAAGGATGGCTCCTGGAGGATGTGTGTGGACTGCCGGGCCATAAACAACATCACGGTAAAGTATCGACATCCTATCCCTCGTCTTGATGATATGCTTGATGAACTCCATGGTTCTAAGTACTTTTCTAAGATAGATTTGAGAAGTGGCTATCATCAGATTAGGATGAAAGAAGGTGATGAATGGAAAACGGCCTTTAAAACAAAACTAGGTTTGTATGAGTGGCTTGTCATGCCCTTTGGTCTCACTAATGCACCTAGTACTTTCATGCGCCTAATGAATCATGTCTTGAGGTCTTTTATTGGTCATTTTGTTGTGGTTTACTTTGATGACATTCTTATTTACAGCAAAAGCCTTGATGAGCACAAACAGCACTTGAAATCTGTTCTTGAAGTCCTTAGAAAGGAACGTTTGTTTGCTAACCTTGGAAAGTGTTCTTTTGGCACAGATCATGTGGTCTTTCTAGGTTTTGTTGTAGGTGCAGATGGCTTGAGAGTGGACGAGCAGAAGGTCCAAGCAATCCGGGACTGGCCGATTCCGACCACCATTGGTGAAGTAAGAAGCTTCCATGGCCTTGCCGGCTTCTATAGGCGATTTGTTCAAAACTTCAGTACCTTGGCCGCTCCTCTTACTGAAGTAATCAAGAAGAACGTGGGGTTCAAATGGGGACCAGCTCAGGAAGAAGCATTCGAAATCCTTAAAGGGAAGTTGACTCACGCCCCTTTACTTGTACTTCCAGATTTTTCTAAAGCTTTTGAAATCGAATGTGATGCTTCTGGTGTTGGTATTGGTGCTGTGTTGATGCAGGATGGAAAACCAGTGGCTTATTTCAGTGAGAAGCTTGGAGGAGCCATGCTCAACTACCCCACATACGACCAAGAACTCTATGCCTTGGTGAGGGCCCTTCAAACGTGGCAGCACTATCTTTGGCCTAAGGAGTTCATCATCCACACTGATCATCAGTCTCTAAGACACCTTAAGGGTCAGCAGAAGCTCAACAAGAGGCATGCTCGTTGGATGGAGTTCATTGAGACATTCCCTTATGTGATCAAGTACAAACAAGGTAAGGAGAATGTTGTGGCCGATGCATTGTCTCGAAGGTATACTCTTCTCTCAGCCCTTGAAACTAAATTGCTTGGCTTTGAATTTATCAAGGATCTTTATGCTTCTGATCAGGAGTATAAAGAGATTTTTCGAAAATGCTCAAAGGTTGCTTATGGCAAATACTTTCAAAATTCTGGTTTCTTATTCTTTGATAACCGTTTGTGTGTGCCCCAATGTTCTTTGAGGGAGTTGTTTCTCAGGGAAGCTCATGGAGGTGGGCTTATGGGACACTTTGGTGTCAAGAAGACTTACAAGGCGGTTCATGACCATTTCTACTGGCCGAGTCTGATGAAAGATGTTGTGAGGATCTGTAGCCGATGTGTGGTGTGCAAGAAATCTATGCCTAAAGCATCACACCACAGTTTGAACTCAACTCTACCCATTACCTCTCATCCTTGGGTAGACATTTCTATGGATTTTGTGCTTGGTTTGCCTAGGTCTAAAGTTTGACGAGATTCTATCTTTGTGGTCGTTGATAGGTTCTCGAAAATGGCTCATTTCATTCCTTGTCACAAAACTGATGATGCTATGCAAGTTGCAGATTTATGCTTTAAGGAAGTTGTTAGATTGCATGGAATGCCTAAGACCATTGTCTCTGATCGTGATGCTAAGTTCCTTAGCTATTTTTGGAAGACCTTGTGGTCTAAGCTAGGTACTAGATTGATGTTCTCTACAACTTGTCATCCGCAAACTGATGGGCAAACTGAAGTAGTTAACCGAACCTTGTCTGCTTTGCTTAGATCTTTGGTTAAAAAGAATCTTAGGACTTGGGAAGAATGTTTGCCTCATGTTGAATTTGCTTATAACCATGCTTTGCATTCAGCTACTAAGTTTTCTCCTTTTGAGGTTGTTTATGGATTTAATCCCTTGTCTTCACTTGATCTTTTACCTTTGCCTTTGAGTGAACGAGTTAGTACAGATGGCAAGAGGAAGGTGGACACGATCAAGAAGTTGCATGGACAGGTCCGTGCCAACATTGAAGCCAAGACCAAGGGCTACAAACGACTTGCAGACAAGAAAAGGAAAGAAGTGATCTTCCAGGAAGGTGATCTTGTTTGGGTCCACATGAGGAAGGAACGATTCCTGGAACAAAGGAAGTCCAAACTCATGCCCCGGGTTGATGGTCCATTCCAGATTCTCAGGAAACTCCATGACAATGTTTACCAGCTTGATCTTCAGGGTAAGTATGATATCTCTTCAATTGTTAATGTTTCTGATTTATCTCGTTTTTGCGCAGATGATCCGGATTTGTGGTCAAATCCTTTTGAAGAGGGACGGAATGATAGAATCCAGGACCTGGACCAGGACGTGGAGCAGACTCAGCATGGTGACCAGGACGATCAGATCAGTCCAACTGAGGTTCAGCCATTCAGCCGTACCAGATCAACGGACAGAGCTGTGTACCGGATCGACCCGCGTGCACCCGGACGTGACCTAAGGATGGATCCACGACCTGATGACCGAATCAGCCAAACCACAGGCGTTCTTCCCCGACCCATTCGCCATTCTAGAGCCAATAGTCAAGCCAGAACCCATGATCATCGAGAAGAATCAGATTCCAGACTTAGCCTGTCTTTCCTGGCCCGTTTGGGACGTACCGCATGCCCGGATCAGGCTGATCACGACCTTTCCAACCACTTTGATGATTTCATGATGATCGATGCTTCCAACTACTCCAAAGGAAGGATACTTAAGCTCTCTGAAGATTTGGGTCGAGCTATCTCTTCATCCGTTCATGGATCATTGACGATTAACCATGCGGGCAGCCTTACGTCCGTCCTGCTCCTTACCGCGGACGACCTGATCACCACAGAATGAACCTGGACATCTTTGTAAATCTGGACCAGTCAACACAAGAATCCGCACCTTGACCAGTCTTTAGTCAAAGTCTTCATTTCTAGTTTATATGTCTTGTTTTCATTCATTTCTATTTTCTATGTTGTCTTTTCCCACAAATGTCTTTATGTTTCTTTGACTGACAAACCTTATAAGTATGTGATGATCCCCTTAATAAAATCGACTTCGATTTTCCTTTGGTTATTTTGAGTTTTCTCTCATTGTTCTTTGCTTAGAACATTCATACTTCTCTTGGTGAGGTCATCTCCAAGCGAACCACTTCGTTGTGTTGGACCGGTGCGTCACATCTGGCAACCTTCGAATCTCTGGTAGTATCTTTGGGCTATTCCGCAACCCTTAGTGTCACCCCTCGATCCATCAGTTCTCAATCCTCTCGGATCTGAGTTCATATCAACCTTACCGAAAGAGTGATCCTTATTTTGGTTCTATCACAGATCTACGGGAAGGGCCAGCGTGCTAAGTCCAAGGACCAACGTGCTGATATGTGTACTGATGGACAGCCACGGACATCCTGTGTGTGCTGACAGACACAGACGGACACACACAAACAACCACGGACAACCACGGACAACCACGGACGTCCTGTGTGTGCTGGTGGACACTCACGGATGTCCTCTGTGTACTGAACAGACAGCCCACGTGGGCCAAAATCACCCGAACAGTCCACGGGAAGGGTCAGCGTGCTGAGTCCAAGGACCAACGTGCTGATATGTGTACAGATGGACAGCCACAGACGTCTTGTGTGTGCTGACGGACACACACGGAGAGTCAAGGACGTCCTGTGTGTGCTTACGGTCACACACGGACATCCTGTGTATGCTGACGGACACCCACAGACGTCCTGTGTGTACTGAACAGACAGCCCACGTGGGCCTAAACCACCCGAACAGTCCACAGCAAGGGTCAGCGTGCTGAGTCCAAGGACCAACGTGCTGATATGTGTACTTATGGACAGCCACGGACGTCATGTGTGTGCTTACAGACAAACACGGACACACACGGACACACACGTACAGCCACAGAAGTCCTGTGTGTGCTGACGGACACCCACAGACTTCCTGTGTGTGCTGACAGACACCCACAGATATCCTGTGTGTACTGAACAGACTGCCCACGTGGGCCAAAATCACCCAAACAGTCTACAGGAAGTGTAACACCTCCGAACCGTCCTAGGCAAAGGTCGACCCACCGGCCAACAATCAAACAAGAACATGACCGACGGATGACCCACACCAAGGGTTAGAGATGAAAGGACAACCGGCCAGCCAACAATTAAACAAGAACATGACTGACCGCCAACCAAACACCATGGTCCGGAAGCGCTACATGACGGGCTAGGGATGATCCGGTCAGAGTCACAAACTTTACTCCACGACCTATACCAGTTCATCCACTAACTCGTCCCGCTGCGTCAAGGCACAAGGCTTTGCAACCCGTACCTAGAGTTAGCGTTTTCTGTTATATCGAGGCCTAAGGCTTTTCAACCCGTACTATGACCTAACGTTGTGTTAGACCGGACTAGTCAAATATCAGAGTACTCATGATGCACATATAAAACAATTACTTTATTGATTTAATAAATATTCATACATTGAATAATTCGAGACTGGGCCCGACCTAATGCCAAATCGAGCCAACAAAACAAATAACTTAATACCATTTACAAAAGGAATGAAAATCTACACCGGCGGTCCTAACGTCCAGCACCAAGCTATCCGATCATCCTTACCTAAAGCGACAGTGTTCTTTGCCGATAAGCAGCTGGTTGATCGGAGAGGACTTGGCCAAAACCAAATGGACGTCTTGACTGGACTGGACTGGACTGATCTCGACTTGGACAGAACCTCGGCTTCCCCATGTGAACACTAACAGGTCTGGATGGACTGATCTGGACTCGGACAGAACCTCCTTTGGCTTTTGGACAGTTCTTCGGACTTCCCGGCGGAGCATCGAGCAGAACTTCGACTGATCTGAACCCATGGAACTGAATTAATCTTGGACAGCACCTCCACTTGATTGTAGGAGAATATGACTGGCTTGGACAGATTGAATTGGACAGAGCTTCCGCCTCACACTCGTATAAAATCATCGATTGGACGGAACTGGCCTTCTCGGTGGAGTATCGGTCTTCAGAATCGACCATACTCTACATCGACCACTTTCTTTCTTTCTCTCTCTCTCTAGCCAAGTTGACTTCCCATCTGAACTGATCTTCCCTTGATTGATCTTCAGTTGGACAGAACCTTCCCAAGGCGATAACTCAAAATCAGTAGAGAACTGATCTCGAAAACTCTCTAAAACTCTTGAAATAGCTCGGAACCACTTTCTTTCTTTTTCTATTTTTCTCTTATATTTTTAACTTGGGTTGGACAGGTTTGGATGTGAAGAAATGAGCTGGGGTCGTGGGGTATTTATAGGAGACACCAGCCAATCAGCTTCAGGTTGGTGGCAGCCCGTGTGTCGCTCCGCATGGCTCCGGACGCATGCACGGTGGCACCTCGTGCTCCACATGGCTGGCTGCATGTCCAGGACACATGCAGGACGCCACCACTCCTCCCAGATGTCAGGCTGCATGACTGGAGCTCATGCAAGGTGCCACACATCCTCACACATGTCGATCAGCATGCTTCGGTTGCTTGCGTCGTGACATCTCGTGCTTGGCCGATCCACCTCGTGCTTCTACATGTCAAGCTGCATGTGCAGCTTCCATGCACAGCGACACCTCGAGCTTCTGTAGACACTGAGCTTGTTAGATGGTTGACACCACGTTCTGAATCCATGCAACAAGCCACCTCGAGCTTCTCGGTCCATTCGCCTGATTTCGACCATTTCAGTGAATTTGAAGTGCCAGGCAGTTGGAAAGCAAGTGAATGCTTTAGAGTTAGGGAAACCCGAACCACAACAGCCCCATCAGGGCCGGATCACAGGTAAGTAGGGTTTTAACTCATTGCTTGTTTGTGTGAATTTGAAGCATGAAATATAAAATGTGAAATAAATATTGTTTAGGAACATTGTGTGTTGGTGGAGTTTATGTGCATGTTCTCTTCGACTCGGGTGCCACACATAGCTTTGTGATACCCGAGGTAGTGTCGAGTTTTAAGGGAACCTTTACTATAGTAAAGGTAGGTGTTTCAGTTAGAACCCCTGGGAACCATAACCTTCGTGCCGATAGTTGTGTACTTGGGATTCCAATCTATGTGAGATCAACGGTATATCCGGCAGACCTGCTAGTTGTTCCTTTAGGACAACACGAAGTGATTATGGGCATGGACTGGCTGTCGAGATACTACGCACAGTAGGATTGTGGTCGAGGAAGAATTACACTTGAAGAAAGCGGACAACCTTCAACGACATACTATGGAATATGTCCAAGTGCTGGAGTGTCACTTGTATCTGGCTTAAGAGTTGAGAAAGATTTGATCGAGGGCGAGGTATATCTTGTAACTCTAACTACCCTTGGAGGAGAATTGAATGAAGGGACAATGTTGGAAGAGATAGCAGTAGTAAAAGAATACCAGGATGTATTCCAGCCATTGGCAGGATTGCCCCCACCACGAAGTGATCCTTTCACCATTACATTAGAGCCGGGAGCAGCCCCAATAGCTAAGGCACCTTATCGAATGGCTCCAGCTGAGCTTGCTGAATTAAAGAAGCAGTTGGAAGATTTGATAGAAAAAGGATTTATCATACTGAGTTCTTCACCATGGGGAGCACCAGTCTTATTTGTAAAGAAGAAAGACGGTACCATGCGGTTATGCATCGATGATAGACGGATTCACAATGTTACAGTAAAGGACAAGTATCCCTTGCCAAGGATCGATGAATTGTTGGATCAGCTTCATGGGGCAAGCTGGTTCTCAAAGATAGATTTGGCATCGGGATATCATCAAATCCCAATATCAGAGTCCGATATCATGAAGACGGCTTTTAGGACCCGGTATGGCCACTATGAATTTGTGGTAATGCCTTTTGGTCTTACTAATGTGCCAGCTGCTTTCATGCGCTTGATGAATGATATATTTTGTGATTACTTGGATTAATTTGTAATCATCTTTATTGATGATATACTTATTTATTCCAAGAGTAAAGAGGAACATGCAGAGCACCTCGAAAAGGTGTTAGAGCCATTAAGAAGCCATAAGTTGTTCGCCAAGTTTAGTAAATGTAGTTTCTGGAAAAGGGAGATTGGATTCCTTGGTCATCGAGTGTCAGAGAAGGGAGTTGCAGTAGATCCTGAAAAGGTTAAAGTAGTTAAGGACTGGCCACGCCCTACCAGCGCTACCGAGGTTCGAAGCTTTCTAGGATTGGCTGGGTATTATCGAAAGTTTGTGAGGATCTTTTCCATCATGGCCAAACCCTTACGAGGCTGACTGGGAAACATATATCATTTGAATGGGATAAGAAAGAGGAAAAGGCTTTTACACAATTAAAGGAAGCTTTGACGGCAGCACCTATTTTTGCATTACCTACTCCAGGAAGACCTTACACAGTATACACTGATGCTTCTCGAGTTGGACTGGGTTGTGTACTGATGCAAGATGAAAAGGTCATCGTCTATGGTTCAAGACAGTTAAGGAAGCACGAGGAGAATTACCCCACCCACGATCTAGAGATGGCTGCAGTGGTATTTGCTTTAAAAATATGGAGATCCTATCTTTATGGCGAGATGATTCAAATCTTTACTGATCACAAGAGTCTCAAGTATCTCTTTACTCAGTCAGATTTGAATTTGAGACAAAGGAGGTCGATGGAGTTTATCACAGATTATGACTTACAAATCCAATATCACCCAGGAAAGGCGAATGTGGTAGCAGATGCACTGAGTCGGAGGAGAAATGATACAGCTATTGAGAAGGACTTAGAAGCCTTAAATGCAGAATTCAAGATGATTAGTCTTTCAGCCATAGAAGGCGAGGGCAGCGAGCCATTGGGATTGCGAGCAGTGAATCAAGCAAACCTCCTGCAAAGAATTCGAGAAGAGCAGAAGGAAGATGTGATGCTAAATAAGATTATAAAAGAACTTGAAGAATCAGGCGGAAGAAATGATAGTGGTTATCATTTGGCTGAAGACAGAACCCTCCTACTGAACGGAAGGATAACCGTACCTGTAGGAGAGGAGTTACGAGAAGAGATCTTGAGAATCGCACACCACTCAATATTAAGTATTCATCCTGAAAGCACCAAGATGTACCAGGATATACATTGATACTATCACTGGCCAGGAATCAAACGATCAGTTGCTAAGTGGGTAGCTCAGTGCCAGACCTGCCAACAAATTAAGGCTGACCATCAAGTGCCGGGAGGATTATTGCAAAGCCTACCAATCCCATAATGGAAGTGGGAGTCAGTGGCTATGGATTTTGTAACGGGACTACCTCGAGCACCAGGAAGAGGGAATGATACTATATGGGTGGTTGTATACCGACTAACTAAGACTGCTCATTTTCTACCCATTAGAATTGTTGACAAGGTAGAAGTACTGGCAGAAGTTTACTTAAAGGAGATAGTACGATTACACGGAGTTCCTGCCAACATAGTATCTGATCGTGATCTAAGATTTATGGCTCAATTCTGGAGATCTTTCCAGCAAGTATTGGGGACTGATCTTCATATGAGTACGGCGATTCACACTGAAACTGACGGGCAGACGGAGCGAACAATCAGAACCTTGGAAGATTTGCTAAGGATGTGTGTTTTAGACTGGTCAGGTACATGGGAACAATACTTACCTTTGGTAGAGTTCTCTTATAACAACAGTTACCATGCAAGTATTGAAATGTCCCCATATGAGGAATTATATGGACGACCTTGCCGCACACCACTGTGTTGGGCTGAAGTTGGAGAAAGACATATGTTAGGACCAGACGTAGTAGATGAAACAACAGAAAAGATAAAGATTGTCCGGGAGAATATGAAGAAAGCTCAATACAGGCAGAAGAAGTATGCCAATCAGAATAGACGTGAAGTAATATTTCAAGTTGGTGATTGGGTATATTTGAAGGTGGCCGCACAGAAAGGGAGAGATAGATTCGGAAAAGTGGGAAAGTTAGCGACTTGATATATAGGACCATACCAAGTGATGCAACGGGTTGGAGAAGTAGCCTATCAATTAGAGTTACCATCAGATATGGCACTTCACCCAGTTTTCCATGTCTCAATGTTAAGAAGGCATATACGAGATCCTACCGAAGTAGAGCCGCAACGAGTTGAAAACCTTCGTTCCAACCTCACTTACCCTGAAGGACCACTTTGAATCGGAGAAAGACGAATAAGAAAACTGAAGAATCTCTCGATTCTTCAAGTGCTTGTATTTTGGGGAAAACAGCGTCGAATAATTGTGGCATGGGAAGATGAAGAGACGTTTAGAGCAACTCATCCTGAACTGTTTTTGGAAGATGATGAAGATCAGATGGGTGGAACATCAAACCACTAAGAATTCGGGACGAATTCTATTAAGAGGGGGAGAATGTAATAACCCTCTTTGAAGAGTAAAACACAGACAAGGAAAAATCTTGTAACAGCCGAGAAAATTACTCAAGTAAGTGGAAGTCAGATTGATATTTTCCCGTGGATGTTTGTGGATCCCAAGGTACATAAGAAAAATTTAGAAAGTCTTAGAATAGTTTTCCATCTGAAGAAATAAATTCTTCAGGAAGTTTAGTGGATTGAAAATGCTCGCGGTTCGGCCTAGAACGTCCTAGTCGGACGAGAAAATTAATCAAAATTTTTTTATAAGGCCTTAAGATAGGAATGACCTTAGAGTTATTTTAGAAATGTTTTGGTCTAAGAAATCGAGGTTTTTGTCAAGGAGAAACATTTTTGCCAGCTCAGATCAGCTTATAACACGTTCGGGATTTAAATACGGCCCATTCGGGCCCATCTACGATGTGTTAAGCATATCCGGAAGCTTCTGGAGGATGCAGCTTCCTGTCTACCTCCTTAAGCAGCTAGACATGTGTTACTCCTTTACTGGATAATCCTCCAAGCAGCTCTTGCTTATGTCCTATTGGTTGAATTGGTGGCTGGCCACAAAACTTGTTTTAATTGGACAGATTTGTGGCTGCACACCAATCTCTCTCCAATTGGTTGCATGGGGCACCCTGGACAGCTCCTGCTTGTAACCCACGACCTATACCATCTCCTGAGCTCATTCTCCAGCCTATAAATAGCAGACCACCCCCTTAGTCATTTCTCATGCTTAGAACCCTAACCATAGCAGCTCGAAAAAGTTGAAACCCTAAGGTAAAATGTTTTTGTCTTTAGCTTTCTTTTTTTTTAGATTTTTTTTTTTTTCATAGTTAGAACTTGGATAGCCTTTCTTACCCTACCCTTCCTGTATTTAGATTTCTAAAGCTCTAGATTTTTCCGATAAAAGTTTAAAGTGAAGCCGACCGCGAGATAGAAGCGTTTCCAGTCCAAAACTTCCATCGAAGTGTTGAGGTGAATCTCGGTTATGGGTTATGATTGTTGTGTGTGCGACTAGCGCCTGCAAAACAAGAGTATTGGTTGATGCATTGCTAGGTTGCACGTTTAGATATATAATGATATGATAATGATTGATGTTTGTGAAAGATATTGAGTTATATCGTCGGGCTTCGGCTCGAGGGGGTATAACATGATTGTGATACATTAATGTTGTGTTGCATATACTTATGTCATTGCATTATATTGTTTGGGCCACGGCTCAGATAATATAACATGTTTGATCATATCTTAACGGGGAAACCCGTAAATCCATGGACTTGATCCGTGAGGTCCGACACTTTGGGTGGAGTGTCGTGAGAGTCATTGGTGTCCACTCGAGGCCCGTTCCTTGTCTGGGGCCTTACCAAAATTAGTTCCGGGCAGGACACGAAGACACGTGTGATAAGGTTAGCTACCCTCAACCGTGTAGCTGCATGACGATGCGGAAAGTGTGTTATCCGGGCCATCGGCTTATTAGACTTTGTGTTTAGAGTCAATGGGTGCAAGAAGGGATGTGTTATGGACTTCGTATCGAGATAGGAACCAATGGCGAGAGGCTGTCCTCGATGATCGATTTTGATCTAACCACTCGTGAAGAGTGGATGCTTGTTTACATGATTGCTTTATTTTGCATTGGATATTTCTTAATATAATTGATCCTTGTTGCTTAATGTTTGATGCATAATGGGGGGATAAATATTTTTTAGGAAACCGACTCACTGAGCAAAATAGTTTCTCATTAGACTCTTTGTTTTGTAGGTAACCCGTAGTAGTAGGTTCCATTTGGGATCGGAGTAGCACAAAGCTGTTGGTGTAGATTTGCTACCTTTTGCAAACATGTACGTTTTGCAATATGTAAGATATGGTTTTGAACATCGGCCGAGCATGTATAAATTTTGATGTGGTTGAACTTAAAAGTATATATGAATAAAAAAAAGGGGTTTGTGAAATGTTTGGATTCCATATGATACTAGTCCTAGTCCGGGACGAACTAACTAACGGTTTCAAACTCGGGTTGCAAAGCCTTAACTTGGAATCGCAAGGAAACCCGTTCTTGGACATATGATCTTAGGATTTCGGATCTGATCTGGGAACCTCAGATCAAATGTTCGGGCACGTGGTAGAAGTATCTTCGATGTGGTTAGAGTTCTTTAGTTCGTCGTGCATGTTCTTGTTTGATTGGTGCATGGCAAACTAATTAACTTTTAGTTATTCCGGATCGGGGGTGTTACACACACGGACAGCCACAGACGTCTTGTGTGTAATGAACAGACAGCCTACGTGGGCCAAAATCACCCACGGACAGCCAAAATCACCCGAGAAGCCAAAAATTCAAAAATTAATATTTTTGAAGAAATTTTTCTGAAAGGAAACATCAAAAATATGTCAAAAAAGAGTTTAGGATTTCATGTGTTGATCAAAAGTTACTGTAGACATTCGTTTAGACCACGAAACCCCGAACTTTGTAGCATGCAAAAGACATGGTTAGAAGCAAAAGAAAATCATAAAAATTTACCAAAAATAACTTTAACCATTCTTATGAAGCATGCAAAAGACATGGTTAGAAGCAAAAGAAAATCATGAAACTTTACCAGAAAATAGCTTTAACCATTCTTATGAAGCATGCAAAAAATAAGATTCCAATTGGAAGTATTATTTTGTTTACATTAAAAATACTCCCGGAACACAACCAATGTCTACTGGTGACAGACTGAAAAAAAATGTTTTGTCTATATAAGGGGTAGGCACTCTTCTGAGCCTACCCTCAGTACACGAAGGGGTATGTAGTGTTGGACTGCTCGGTCCAACACTATCGATGGCTGGGTTGAGGTCGATGGCTTGATTGTCTCCGGTGAATTTTCCGGAAACTTGTCTGGCAAATTTTCTGGCAGACCGTTTTGCCCCTAACTTCACATTTTCGCGCTTGTGTGGTCTTGGCCTGGTTTCATCCGTCTTCCAGTTGCTCTTTTGATTACATCTCAAGAGTGGTTGGAAAGATTGATGTTAGCGGGGCAAATGAACATTCGGCGTATGAGTGGTGATTGGATAGCTAGTGTTTGTAGGCTCTGTGCTCGCGCACCCAACTACAGACCAACTATCCTCCTCAGTTTCTTCACTAGCATAGTTTTATGCTTGTTGAACTGATCTGTGGCCTGTGTTGCGTACCTATCTGGAAGGAACTGTTAAGCTTTTCTTAAAATGTTGTTTGTGGCATCTCCTTTAGTGGGGTAAGTCGTGAACACATAAGCCGGCACTTGTGATCCTTGCGTCTTTGCATAATTTATGCATTGTTCGCAAAGGTGAATAAGCTGTTTGCCGAGATCTCGGTTGCGGAAATATTATGGCGGTGACTCGAAGAAATTATGTCCTGCTAAGCACGTTTGTTTCCGGACAAAAGATGACGGTCAAGTCTGCGTCTGTTCCCACTTTCCATGTGTTTGCGGGTATATGACGTGGTCTTGCCCTGATTTATGAATGCTACCTGGTTGATCCTGCCAGTAGTCATATGCTTGTCTCAAAGATTAAGCCATGCATGTGTAAGTACGAATGAATTCAAACTGTGAAACTGCGAATGGCTCATTAAATCAGTTATAGTTTGTTTGATGGTAACAACTACTCGGATAACCGTACTAATTCTAGAGCTAATACGTGCAACAAACCCCGACTTCTGGAAGGGATGCATTTATTAGATAAAAGGTCAACGCGGGCTCTGCCCGTTGCTCTGATGATTCATGATAACTCGACGGATCGCATGGCCTTAGTGCTGGCGACACATCACTCAAATTTCTGCCCTATCAACTTTCGATGGTAGGATAGTGGCCTACCATGGTGGTAACGGGTGACGGAGAATTAGGGTTCGATTCCAGAGAGGGAGCCTGAGAAACGACTACCACATCCAAGGAAGGAAGCAGGCGCGCAAATTACCCAATCCTGACACGGGGAGGTAGTGATAATAAATAACAATACCGGGCTCTTTGAGTCTGGTAATTGGAATGAGTACAATCCCTTAACGAGGATCCATTGGAGGGCAAGTCTGGTGCCAGCAGCCGTGGTAATTCCAGCTCCAATAGCGTATATTTAAGTTGTTGCAGTTAAAAAGCTCGTAGTTGAACCTTGGGATGGGTCCCCCGGTCCGCCTTCGGTGAGCAGCGGTCGGCTTGTCTCTTCTGTCGTTGATATGCTCCTGGCCTTTACTGGCCGGGTCGTGCCTCTGGCGCTGTTACTTTGAAGAAATTAGAGTGCTCAAACCAAGCCTACGCTCTGTATACATTAGCATGGGATAACATCATAGGATTTTGATCCTATTGTGTTGGCCTTCGGGATCGGAGTAATGATTACAGGGACAGTCGGTGTAACACCCCCGAACTGCCTAAGCATAGGTCGAACCACCCGCCAACAATCAAACAAGAACATGACCGACGGACGACCCACACCAAGGGTTGGAGATGAAAGGCCAACCGGCCAGCCAACAATCAAACAAGAACTTGAATGACTGTCCAACCCAACACCATGGTCCGGAAGCTCTACGTGGCGGGCTAGGGACGATCCGGTCAGAGTCACAAAATTTACTTCACGACCTCGACCAGTTCATCCACTAACTCGTCCCGCTGCGTCAAGGCACAAGGCTTTGCAACCCGGCCAAGAGTTAGCGTTTTCCGTTAGATCGAGGCCTAAGGCTTTTCAACCCGTACTACGACCTAACGTTGTCTTAGACCGGACTAGTCAAATATCAGAGTACTCATGAAGCACATATAAAACATTTACTTTATTGATTCGAGAAATATCCATACATTGATATAATTCAAGACCGGTCCCGGCCTAATGCCAAATCGAGTCAACTAAACACAAATCCACAATACCGTTAACAAAAGGCATGAAAATCGACACGAGCGGTCCAAACGTCCAGCACCCAGCTATTCGATCATCCTTACCTAAGCTACCTGCAAAAAGGACAACGGATTTGGATGAGTAACCTAATGTTACTCAGTGAATTATGATCCCCAACTAACAAATACAACCCCTCACTATCCCACCCCAAACAATCTAAAGTGCGAGGTTCACCTAACAGCACAATTCCATAAAAACAAGCAATATCCAAAATACGCAGCGGATAATAATAGCTAGATAACTAACGATATGAAATCATAACCGCTAATGACTAGCTAACCACTTAAACTCAAACTCAACTCAATCTACGGTTCAACAACCCTCTACAGTATGTACACTATAACTAGGGCACTTTTGTGACTTAATGTTCCTCCTCTATCCTCGGCAACATCCTATCTCCCTACCACAAAGGCCAGAAGAAGGAACTTTCAACCGAATGCGGCCCACAATACAGTTGGGTCACCGCGCAACAGCCCCAGTACAGTCGGGCCACTGCCGGTTGTCACACGGCGATCACAGCCCACAGTACGGCCGGGTCACCACGTGACTGCCCCAGTACAGTCGGGTCACTGCCAGTCACTACCCTGTCGTGCAACCACTCAGCCATAGGCCATGACCCCGTCTCTCTGAGTGTTCTCGATCCAGCGAATAAGGGGTTTCATTAAACCCACTGGGTACGAGGTCGAGGAAACACTAATCCACCTTAAACATGCCTAGCATTGTGGGTTACACAAATGCTATATGGCCAATACATGACTAATACTAAACCCGGTAAAATAACACAAGGTTTCAAGTAGTAATCACAACCTCAATCAAACACATTCTAGAATCTAGCATAAAGACTAATTCCTGAATACCTAACTATCCACAACTTAGCGATATCATCTAAGCATTCAGCATTCGCTAACTAACCAATCAACCTAACCATTAGCATGCTACTACGGTTCTCAACCAACTAAGCATGCTATCAACTTAATCACCCAAACCTCAACTAGTAACTAATCAAACCGTTACTCAGTTAGCCCCGACCCCCTGCCATGATCCAACTTCCAAGTAACGGGAACCTGCATGAAAATAAGTCAGCAATCAATTGATCATAACTCACAGTGTTCTTTGCCGATAAGCAGCTGGTTGATCGGAGAAAACTTGGCCAAAACCTAATTGACGACTTGACTGGACTGGAATGGACTGATCTCGACTTGGACAGAATATTGGCTTGATCATGTAGACACTGACGGGTCTGGACAGACTGATCTGGACTCGGACAGAACCTCCTTTAGCTTCTTGACAGTTCTTCGGACTTCCCGGCGGAGTATCGACCAGAACTTCGACTGATTTGAAACCGTGGAACTGAACTATATCTGGACATCACCTCCACTTGATCATCAAAGGAACTGGGTGGCCTGGACGAATTCATTTGGACAGAGCTTCCGCGTCACAATCGTATAGAATCGCCGATTGGACGGAACTGGCCTTCTCGGTGAGAATCGACTATACTCTAAGTCGGCCACTTTGTTTCTCTCTCCCTCTCTAGCCACGTTGACTTGCTTCCCATCTGAACTGATCTTCACTTGATTGATCTTCAGTTGGACAGAACCTTCCCTAGGCGCTGACTCGAAATCGGTAGAGAACTGACCTCGAAAACTCTCTAAAACTCTCGAAATAGCTCGGAATCATTTGCTTTCTTTTTCTACCTTTCTCTCACGTTTTTAACTGGCTTTGGACAGGTCTGGATGTCTTAAAATGATCTGGGGTCGTGGCATATTTATAGAATACAGCAGCCAATCAGATTCAGGTTGGTGGCCGCCCGTGTGTCGCTCCGCATGGCTCCGGACGCATGCACGGCGACACCTCGTGCTCCACATGTCCTTCAGCATGGCCAGGACTCATGCAGGGCGCAACCACTCCTCCCAGATTTCAGGCTGCATGACTTTAACTCATGCAAGGCGCCACAGCATCACACACATAGCTGGCCGCATGCTTCGGTTGCATGCGTCGCGACATCTCGTGCTTGGCCGCTGCACCTCGTGCTTCTGTGTGTCAGGCTGCATGGACTGCTTCCATGCACATCTACACCTCCTCCTTGTGTTGACACTCAGCTACTGATGTGATAGACAGAACGTCCTGGCCATATGCATAGAGAAACCTCGCGCTTCTTGGTCGGTTTACGCGATTTTTGACCCTTCCGGCATATTTTCGTCCCACGATCAATCCCGAATATTTTTCTACTCCCGTTCTATTGAGCTAAATATTTTTAATAAATTCCAATCTGAACTATGACCTTGGCGGTAAATATTTCCCGATCCTTCGGCTCCATCGAAAACTTCCATAATACCAAAATTAGGGTTTTCGTCCAATTTTAGGTTTTCCAGTCGTGCTTCGATCCCGTCGTACTTTCTTCCCGTCATGCTTAATTCTCGCCATGTTTCCAATGTCTTCGAAATAATATTCCGCTGATACGAAGTTTCGGGGAAAACTTCGTGCTGAAAAAACGTCATTCTTCCAAAACGTCAAGCTTTTAAACCGTCGTGCTTCCAAAACGTCCGTCTCATCAATCTAAGACATCTTCTAACTATGGTCGAGAAACTTATTCGACTCATAGTTAACTCACGATCATTTCTTCGCCCACTTCGTACTTCAAAACTTCTCGATCACCCGCGACTCGACCACCACAAGGATACTCGACCATTCTCTCTCTCTCTTCTTTTTTTAACGGGTTTCTACAGTCGGGGGCATTCGTATTTCATAGTCAGAGGTGAAAGTATTGGATTTATGAAAGACGAACAACTGCGAAAGCATTTGCCAAGGATGTTTTCATTAATCAAGAACGAAAGTTAGGGGCTCAATGACGATCAGATACCCTCCTAGTCTCAACCATAAACGATGCCGACCAGGGATCAGCGGTTAGGACTCCGCTGGCACCTTATGAGAAATCAAAGTTTTTGGGTTCCGGGGGGAGTATGGTCGCAAGGCTGAAACTTAAAGGAATTGACGGAAGGGCACCACCAGGAGTGGAGCCTGCGGCTTAATTTGACTCAACACGAGGAAACTTACCAGGTCCAGATATAGTAAGGATTGACAGACTGAGAGCGCTTTCTTGATTCTATGGGTGGTGGTGCATGGTCGTTCTTAGTTGGTGGAGCGATTTGTCTGGTTAATTCCGTTAACGAACGAGACCTCAGCCAGCTAACTAGCTACGTGGAGGCATCCCTTCACGGCCGGCTTCTTAGAGGAACTATGGCCATTTAGGCCAAAGAAAGTTTGAGGCAATACCAGGTCTGTGATGCCCTTAGATGTTCTAGGTCGCACACGCGCTACACTGATGTATTCAACGAGTTCACACCTTGGCCGACAGGCCCGGGTAATCTTTGAAATTTCATCGTGTGGGGATAGATCATTGCAATTTTTGGTCTTCAACGAGGAATTCCTAGTAAGCGCGAGTCATCAGCTTGCATTGACTACATATCTGCCCTTTGTACACACAGCCCGTCGCTCCTACCGATTGAATGATCCGGTGAAGTGTTCGGATCGCGGCGACGTGGGCAGTTCGACGTCTGCGACATCGCGAGAAGTCCACTAAACCTTATTATTTAGAGGAAGGAGAAGTCGTAACAAGATTTCCGTAGGTGAACCTACGGAAGGATCATTGTCGTACCCTGGAAACATAACGACCTGAGAACGATAAAACATCACTCTCGGTAGGCCGGTTTCTTACTGTGCTTGCCGATTCCGTGGTTATGCGTTTATCCATGCCCAAGACTTCAGTTTTGGTTGGATCGTATGCAGAACTTTCGGATATCTCCAAACCCCGGCACGAAAAGTGTCAAGGAAAATGCAACTAAACAGCCTGCTTTCGCCAACCCGGAGACGGTGTTTGTTCGAAAGCAGTGCAGCAATGTAAAGTCTAAACGACTCTCGGCAATGGATATCTCGGCTCTCTCATCGATGAAGAACGTAGTAAAATGCGATACTTGGTGTGAATTGCATAATCCTGTGAACCATCGAGTCTTTGAACGCATGTTGCGCCCCTAGCCTTCTGGCCGAGGGCACGTCTGCCTGGGTGTCACACATCGTCGTCCCCCCATCCTCTCGAGGATATGGGACGGAAGCTGATCTCCCGTGTGTTACCGCACGCGGTTGGCCAAAATCCGAGCTAAGGACGCCAGGAGCGTCGACATGCGGTGGTGAATTCAATTCTCGTCATATATGAATCTCGTGCACCACATCTAACTTAGCTCTTACTTCGTCCATCTGTTCCTTCCCGATAGAGGCTACAGACTTCTTCCATTCAGAGTCAATGTTTTTGGTGCCGCTGCTTTTAGCAAGGTTTTCGATAAGTCTCACAGCTTTTAACGGATTCCGAGTAGTGAAGTTTCCTTCACTCGCCGTATCAAGAGCCATTTGATACTGTAAGGCCAGACCTCGGAAGAAAGTGCTTAGCAGCTGCACTTCGTTAAATCCGTGGTGTGGACAGTCTCGCTGGAAGAACCTAAATCTAATCCACGCATCTTTGAAGGACTCTCCAGCCTCCTGTGAGAATGTGAAAATTTTGTTTCAAAGTTCTTCTGCGTGCGCCTCATCGAAGAAGTTACGTAAGAAAGCATTCTTGATGTCGGCCCAGGATGTTAAGGATCCTGTGGGTAGCTGCCTAAGCCAGTGCATCGCCTCTCCATTCAGGTAATCTTCGGGGACTCCTTCAATCCGAATAGCAGCAATTAAATCCTCGAACCGTTCTAGATGGTCCATAGGATGCTCGTACAGTAACCCAGAGTAGGGTATCTGCGACACGAGATTGTAGTATTGAGGCTTCAGCTCGAAATTTTACTTCTGGATCTCCGGAAGTCGAATAGCTGATCTGTTGGAATAGTACTCATCTGGGCGATTGTAGTCGGCCAGTGGTTTCGATCGAGCGTCCTCGTCTACAGGTTGAGCAGCTCCTGTAGCATCAGCATCAGGGATTACAGTCCCCTGAGCGTCTATTTTCTGACCTGTTGCATTACGCAGATGACCGTCCTGGTCATACAGGTTTCCGTTCTTGTCCTGTGTTAGAATAATAACGTTTACCATTTTTGACAACACGGTATCGATCGACGTACGTGATATACCATGATTTTCACCCTCTTTTATACATGGTATATAAAGGTTTTAAGATGTATTAATCATGTTTTAGAGTCTTTTCAAAGCAAATAAAGGTTTATTCACCTGATGGAAGGAAATGATACTTTTGGGACATTTTGGAATGCTTTTACGCAAGGAAAATCGATCGACGCTTGAAGAGCAACATCGGTCGATCTTAATCACTTATTATCAATCGACATACATTCTTGTGCACCGATCGATACGCAGTCACACAGATGAAATCGCAAACTAAAAGATTTCATTTCCCAGAAGATCTATTATTTACAGCTTAAGTCCCTGGCCGCCTGTTAGGCTATATGTACTAGGGTTTTGTATCATTTCTAGGTAGACACTCGCAAAAGACCTAGTTTGGAAAAGGAGCATTTTGGCTACCATTAGGAGAGCTTAGGATTGGAGGGATAAATCTGAGACTGCAAAACAAAGAAGATCTTGAACTCCTTTATTTCTATTACTCTATCTATTTGTGTTCTATGTTTCATTTGAGTTTATTTCACACCATCATGACTTTGTCTCTCATGAATATGTTTGAGTAAACCAATTGTTAGATTTAGGTTTCTCACCATGGTTGAAATTATGTACTGCTAATATGACTGTTAAAAAGGTGTTTTGACTGTTCTTTCATTGCTTATGAACTTAATGCTAAAATTGAGATTGATCACCTTCATTTTATATCCTAGGATTAATTGAGTCCAACTAACCGTTTCCCCTCAATACCTGAACTCATTTGCGTGATCTAACTGACTCAGGCGCAACGACAGTTGGTCTGAGAAGGTTAGAGAACAAGTTAAACCCGTTCGCAAAGCTCGCTAGAATAACCGTCGATCGACGCAACTATCGTTCTGTCGGTCGATCGTTACAAAGGTGTATCGGTCGATGTACATAAAGTCGCATCGATCGACACTTTCTCGAGATCAAAATACGACAGTTGAGATCCGAGATCTAGTGAAGATAACCTATCCGGTTAAATCAACGTTTAGTTCAAGAACCATTGAACCCTTTAGTCTAAACTAAGTGCATAAATTTTATACCTGAGAATTACCTGGATCTAGCTACTTTCCCAATCTTGAAACCACTTCAATTCAATCTATTGAATCACTGTTGCTTTCGATTTATCATTTATTGCTTTTAAAACTATTAAAACCTTTTAGTCTATATTCATTTCTAATTATTTATGTATGTTGAGTAATCCTAGAGTCTCAGTGGATTCGATCCCTAAGTACTACATCTGAACCTCTTTTGATGAGAGTAACACTCTTTAGGGTAATTTGAGTGATATCAAATTTGGCGCCGTTGCCGGGGACTCTTTCTTATTACCATTATATTTAATTTAGAATTTAGTATAGACTTGTTACGAAAATCTTGCTAAGGTTTTCTTTCTTAATCTGTTATTCAGACACAAAGAATGGAGAACATAGAGCGCGACCAACCATCGATCGACGGAAATACGTTTCCATCGAGCGACGATGAGTCGGAGGAATCGACCGATGCGGAGTCACCAACATCGATCGATACCGCCCAGCCGGAAGCAGGTAAGTATTCTCTTACCAAGCCCGCTAATGAGAAAGTAGTCCAAACTGAACTAAATGGTCAAACGAGCAATGAAACTAGCCAAACTAAACAGGGGACTGAAATCCCTGTTAAGGAAAATTCCACCTTAACTAAAGGTGAAGATATAAAATTGTCCATACAAGACTACCTTGATCCTGGTAGGACCTATTCCAATAGGTCCGCTATTAAAATACCAGGAGACGATACCAAGAAATCTAAGTTTAACGCAGATTACTACCGTATGGTTCATCAAAACCAATTCCGTGGATCCCTCCCAGAACACCCACAAGATCATATTGAGAGTTTGGAAGAATTAATACCAGATGAATATGATCGTTGCAAACTATTCTCATTCTCCCTAGAAGGAGAAGCCCTCAGGTGGTTGAACTGTTTAGCAACAGGATCACTCACTTGTTGGAAAGAGATTAGAAGAGCTTTCCTTAGAGAATTTTTCACTGATGAACGCTACTGGGAAGTAAGAAAACAAATTGCTACATTTCGCCAAGGTCCACGCGAATCATTTAAAAATGCTTGGGGAAGATTCAAAGGCTATGAACTTGAATGTCCCCATCATGGTTACTCAGAACCACAACTTCTTAACATCTTTTATGCAGGTGTTAATTTGAGCTACAAAACCACACTCGATACAGCGAGTGATGGAAATTTCACCACTAGGAATCCCGAAGGAGCTAGACACCTTATCAAGAATATGACAACGGGAAGGTCCTATGAAAAAATGGATGAAGAAATAGAAAAAAACTACAAATCCAAAAGACAATTCTGATTTATTAGAAATTAAGAATTCCCTTAAATTCCTTCAGTCCTTTCTTCAAAACAAACACCAATCTGAAATAGCCCAGATCGACGAAAACGCTTTGTCTGACACCGATGATTATTCGGATGAAGAAACGAACTGCTCTGATCCTTCCTCTGTTTTTCATGTCGAGAGCTTTACCCAAGCTTATGACACTGCTTTAAAATCACGTACCGGAAGAGAAAGGTTCAATATCAGACAAGCTCTTACTGGCAACCGTAGGACGAAATCGGAGTTTTACGGAAAGATAAATATGGTTTACGGAGAATTGATGGAAAAAGCAGATTCTTTAGGAGAACTAATCCGAAAATTAGAAGGTCAAGTAGCTGAGATAGCAACTGCAATAAAGAGAGATGCTGGATGTCTTCCCGGAAGGACTGATCTAAACCCAAGACGTCAAGTCAGTGCCGTAATGCTGCGCAGCGGGAAAAACCTCGCAGCAGGCACGAGGAATAATTCAGATGTTGGAAAACCTGACGATGCCGATGAGACCGGGAAAAGCAACTCTCATCCTATTTTTCTTGACGAACTAGACCCAAATCCATCTCAAGACAACCGGAAAACCACCGCTGAAAAGGCTAAGGAAAAGGCAATAGACTTAGAACTAGAAGAAGATACAGAGATTGAGGATGAGATCGATCGACAGTACGGAACTGACGTCGATCGACCCAAAACACCCACCATCCATCAACAACCGGAGAAACCCATCGATCGACGGTCTACTAAACCCGAACCCATAATTGAAAGAGTCTATAGAACTTTACCCCCTTTTCCTCCTAAAACGCAAACTAAGAAATCATTAGAGAAAGCAATCTGCAAAAAAACCTTAGATACGATTTCTGTCGAGATGTCTCTTAGCGATGCTATAAAAATAGCACCTTCAATTAAGAAGTATATAAAAGATATGACATCTCCAAACTATCCAATCGCAGAACACAGTGTGATGATGATTTCAGAAGAAGTAAGTGCTATGATTAAAGGAGGAACTCCAACGAAGAGATCCGATCCTGGTAGTTTCGTCCTAGATTGTAAGATAGAAAACACACGTTTCCCTAGATCACTCTGTGACCTCGGTTCTAGCGTGAACCTTATGCCTTACTCTGTTGCTGTGACGTTAGGATACATAGAGTTTATGCCAACTCCGATCACCCTGGTTTTAGCTGATAGATCTATTAGGGTACCCGAAGGAATTCTCGAAGATGTTCCCATAAAGATTAACGATTGCATCGTGCCTACAAATTTTGTTGTGTTGAAATACAGACAAGAACCCAAAGACCCCCTCATTCTGGGTCGGCCTTTCCTAGCTACAGCTGGAGCGATCATTGACGTCAAGGAAGGACGAATTAATTTGAACATATGGGATATCTCGATGACTTTTGATATGGAAAGACTGATTAAGCGACCTCTAATAGATGACCAGACCTTCTACGTGGAAAAGGTTTCTGAGGATGAAAGAGACTCTTTCATAAACATGTGTTCAGACAACCCCTTAGAAGATACCCTTAACCACATGGAAAATGAAGTGTTCAGCATATCAGATAGGACAGACGATTACATGCAACTAATGGATGCTAGCATCAACGTTGCAAACGTAGAAGAAAATGACGATTCCGAAGTTGTCATCGATCGATACCTTCAAGATACCGTCGATCGACAACCTCCTTCACAATTAAACTGGTTTAAAGATAAAGCACCAAAGGTAGAATTAAAACCTCTGCCCAGCGGCCTTAAGTACGCTTACCTTTATGACCAATCCTACCCTGTTATCGTCAACGCCAATCTCACTAGCGGAGAACTTGCTTTATTGCTGAATAAATTACGCAAGTACAGGAAAGGAATCGGGTATTCTCTCGATGACATTCCTGGAATTTCTCCTGATCTTTGCATGCATCGGATTAACTTGGAAGATGACGCTAAAACGTCAATAGAACAGCAAAGGAGATTGAATCCGAATCTGAAAGAAGTAGTTAAGAAGGAAATTATAAAACTCCTTGATGCTGGAGTTATTTACCCCATTCCGGATAGCAAATGGGTAAGCCCCGTACATGTTGTACCCAAAAAGGGAGGTATCACTGTAGTGAAGAATAAAAAAGACGAACTCATTCCGACTCGTACCGTTATTGGTCATCGGATGTGCATTGATTATAGGAAACTGAATGCCGATACTAGGAAAGACCATTTTCCCCTTCCCTTTATTGATCAGATGCTGGAGAGATTAGCTAATCACCAGTATCACTGTTTTCTTGATGGATATTCCGGATTTTTCCAAATTCCTATACACCCGGATGATCAAGAAAAGACAACGTTTACATGCCCCTATGGAACTTTCGCATATCGCAGAATGCCATTTGGTCTATGTAATGCCCCCGCTACTTTCCAACGATGTATGATGTCAATCTTTACAGATATGATCAAGGACTTCATGGAAGTATTCATGGATGATTTCTCAGTCTATGGATCAGATTTTAAGAGTTGCCTCGACAATTTATGCAAGGTATTGGAAAGATGCGAAGAAAAGAACCTTGTCCTAAACTGGGAAAAATGCCATTTCATGGTAAACGATGGAATAGTATTAGGACATAGAGTTTCCGCTGCTGGAATAGAGGTCGATAGAGCTAAGATTGAAGTAATGACCAGTTTACCCCCACCTAAAACTGTTAAGGACGTACGAAGTTTTCTCGGACACGCCGGATTTTACAAAAGATTTATACTGGACTTCAGCAAAATTGCTAGACCTCTAAATAACTTACTTGAAAGGATATTAAATTCGATTTTACCCCCGAATGCATGAGAGCTTTTGAAGATTTAAAGAAATCCCTTATCACTGCCCCTATCGTACAAGCCCCCGATTGGAATCTTCCTTTCGAAATCATGTGCGATGCGAGTGATTTCGCAATTGGAGCAGTTCTAGGCCAAAGGAAAGATAAAAAGCTACATGCTATTTACTACGCCAGCCGCACGCTTGATGAAGGACAACAGAATTATGCAACAACAGAGAAAGATACTTGATTGGCTCACGTGTAATAGTTCACACTGATCACGCTGCCATCAAATATTTAATGCAAAAGAAAGATGCTAAACCTCAACTCATACGCTGGATTCTACTACTCCAAGAGTTTGACATTGAGATTAAGGATAAGAGAGGAGTAGATAATGGAGTCGCTGACCATCTTTCTAGGATAAGGATAGAGGATGATATCCCTATAGACGACTTCTTTCCCACAGAGAATGTTGCACACATAGATACATCCTTCGCGGTCAAGTATCTCTCACATCTGAAAATCAATCGATCGATGAGGGAGAAGTCATATCGGTCGATTCACGTAGTTCTACATCGATCGATAACGAGACTGATGTAATTTCTCACCTCTCAGATAACCAAAATCACGAACCCCCGTTTATTAAGATCAACTTCGGTTTACAAGTAAATATTTCCGGTGATGAGATTAATCTCACACATAAGGAATTATCACAACGGGAGGTAAATGCGATTGGTAGAAACTCGGATAACCGACCCTGGTATGCCGACATAGTTAACTATTTGGCAGCTGAGGTTGAACCAAACGAACTCAAGGGATATATGAGGAAGAAAATTTTCAGAGAAGTAAGACGCTATCATTGGGATGAACCTTACCTCTATAAGCATTGTTCTGTTGGCATATACAGACGATGCGTATCCGAAGCTGAAATTCCAGACATTATTTACCAATGTCACGGAGCTGAGTATGCAGGACATTTCACTACCTTTAAAACAGTTTCAAAAATTCTCCAATCTGGATTTTGGTGGCCAACTATCTTTCGCGATGTCCATGCATTTATAACCCAATGTGACAGATGCCAAAGACGGGGAAAAATCAGCAAAAGACACGAAATGAAACAAAAGTTCATTCTTGAAGTTGAAGTCTTTGATTGCTGGGGTATCGATTTTATGGGACCTTTCCCATCTTCATATGGAAACAAATATATACTAGTCGCTGTAGACTACGTGTTGGGGTCAAAATCGGTCACGACGGAATCAATGCCTGAAAGTCCGTAAAAATCAGCATGAACGTTTTTACGAAAAAGTAATCTTCGTAAAGATATCTTTACAAAGAGCCTTGCGGTAAAATCTTGTCCAAATCTCAATCGAACCACTAAATACCGATTGTCCGAAGGAAACAGACATGTATCCAATTCGGCCGCGGACAAGCTCGAGTACGGCAATCGGACCACGGACAAGCCAAGCTCGATCGATACGCGGCGACCAAGCATGCACACAGCTCGGTCGCCACGTAGCGACCGAGCGTCCGTACCGCTCGGTCGCTACATAGCGACCGAGCATCCGTCCTGCTCGGTCGCTACGTAGCGACCGAGCTCGAGCCAAGCTCGGTCGCTACGTAGCGACCGAACTCTTCTGAAACGTCGATACAACACCAATTCATGCATTCTCGTCTATCCTACGATGCTATCTCCCGAAGACCGTAGCAAACTCAGTTCATGTCTTCCGACCATTCTAAGACATCAATCAAACTTTGCGGTAAAAACCGCCGAAAGTTCGTTCTTTATCGAAAGAAGTCGTAATAAACGTTTCGAGTCGGAAGACGGCCCAAAGGGACCTAAGACACGACTCGAGGCCCAACTTACGATTTCTTAACCAAAAGCCCATAAACCGTATGACGGTTTACGCTTGGCGCGCAAGGAAGGATAAATGTCAAGTTTCCGCGGATAAATGCAAAATTTTGAGGATAAATACGAAGATCGGAAAAAATGGAATATCTCCATTTTATGCGATGACGGCTTAAGGGTAGAAGAGTAAAAGTGTAAACCGACCTTGGAGCTAGTATATAAGGAGTCCTAGGCGAGAGGCATGGGGAGAACTTTTTAGATTCAGAATTCTTTGCACTTAGAAACTTTAGGCTTTATTCTCGACAAGTTCGGTTTCTATGACTGGCACTCAATTACTAGACGGACTCGCCCAGGCAGTTCGATCTCTTGTCCAGCTCTATCAATTGAACTACGTTTGGCTTGATCCTCGAAGGGGGTACGTAGGCAGCCTTTAACAAGGTTCAGTCCGAAATCAATCAAAAACCTTTTCTTTATCTATTTCGTCTTTCGTTATCGAGCTGCGACTCAACTAGGTTTGAGCTATTAGGCCGCTAGAACTAAGTAACTCGCTGACAGCCTCTGCGGCCAAAGCTTTCATGATCTCTTGTAATGATCGCAACGCTCTTACGCGGACTCGAAATAAGATCAATTGTTTTCTCTAAACTCGTTTGTTATCTTTTCATAATTTCCGCATATATTTGATCACTTGTCGTTGGTTCTCGCAGAGATCCGGGACCTCTGGGAAATTAGGGTTTTTCTAGTTTCCTTATTTAAACGAAAATCGACAGTGCGAATTTCGGTTCCCATAGTTTGGCGCTAGAGAGAGGGGGGGTAACGGATTACTCTTACTCATGGCCACAAAACGCTTGATCGAAACTATGTCTGGATATATGAAAGACAAACTCGCAGCACTGACTGCTCCTATGTTCAACAAAATTGAAAGCCTTGCTGCGACCTTCCGCCACAGGAAGAGCACTAAAACAAGCTCGGGATTTCTCTTTCTAAACGTAAAGGGAAACGATAAATCTTATCAAACCCCGTGAGTTTGGCTCATTATCGAACAAAAGAAATCTCGATGCGTAAGGGTTTTACCAAAACACGTTTTCCGTTGACAATTCGGAAGGATAAAACTTGTTCTCCCAAAAACCGGTGAAAAACCCCTAGGTTAATCGCGGAAAAAGGAAACACAACAAAACGATTACCTAGCTCGGTCGCTACGTAGCGACCGAGCACGCACACTGCTCGGTCGCTACGTAGCGACCGAGCACGCACACTGCTCGGTAGCTACGTAGCGACCGAGCACGCACACCGCTCGGTCGCTACGTAGCGACCGAGCACGCACACCGCTCGGTCGCTACGTAGTGACCGAGCACGCACACTGCTCGGTCGCTACGTAGCGACCGAGCACGCACACCGCTCGGTCGCTACATAGCGACCGAACACGCACACCGCTCGCTCGCTACGTAGCGACCGAGCACGCACACCGCTCGGTCGCTACGTAGCGACCGAGCTCAAGCCAAGTCTCCAATCGCTACGTAGCGACCGGTAAGGCCTCAGAAAGGTCCTCCTTTGGGTTCTCTTGTGAATCCTCATCGCCACGCTTTTCGTTTCGTCTCAATCGGAGTTTCCGTTGAGATTTTACGACGAAAACAAGTAGGACTCTTCTTGGCTTGCTTCCACTCGCTACGTAGCGATCTGTCAGACCGTCAGTCGCTACGTAGCAACCTTTAAGGCCTCAGAAAGGTCCTTCTTTGGGTTCTCTTTTGAATCCTCATCGAAACGCTTTTCGTGTCGTCTCAATCGGAGTTTCCGTTGAGATTTTACGACGAAAACAAGTAGGACTCTTCTTGGCTTGCTTCCACTCGCTACGTAACGACCTGTAAGGCCTCAGAAAGGTCCTCCTTTGGGTTCTCTTTTGAATCCTCATCGAAACCATTTTCGTTTCGTCTCAGTCGGAGTTTCCGTTGAGATTTTACGACGAAAACAAGTGGGACTCGTCTCGGCTCCCTTCCACTCGCTATAGCGACCGAGATGACATCCTCACTCGCTATAGCGACCTATCAGGCCTCAAAGGGGTCCTCCTTTGCGTTCTCCTTTGAATCCTCATCGAAACGCTTTTCGTTTTGTCTCAATCGGAGTTTCCATCGAAAATTTACGACGAAAACAAGTTGGACTCGTCTCGGCTCCCTTTCACTCGCTATAGCGACCGAGATGACATCCTCACTCGCTATAGCAACCCGTCAGGCCTCAAAGGGGTCCTCCTTTACGTTCTCCTTTGAATCCTCATCGAAACGCTTTTTGTTTCGTCTCAATCGGAGTTTCCATCGAGAATTTACGACAAAAACAAGTTGGACTCGTCTTGGCTCCCTTCCACTCGCTATAGCGACCGAGATGACATCCTCACTCGCTATAGCGACCTGTCAGGCCTCAAAGGGGTCCTCCTTTGCGTTCTCCTTTGAATCCTCATCGAAACGCTTTTCGTTTCGTCTCAATCGGAGTTTCCGTTGAGATTTTACGACGAAAACAAGTAAAACTCATCTTAAACTCCTTGGCTTGTTCCTGCTCGCCCTACCTCCATCTTTGCGTTCACTTTCGAATCTCGATCGAAACGTCTCTTGTTTCGCCTCGATTGAAGTTACCATTGAGACTTTATGATATAAAAAAAAATCGCAAAGACCTGTTTCCTCGCATGGATTCAGATTAATCGTATAAAACAGCAACGGTTAACTTAACACCTTAGCCCCCTTAACTATACGATTACGTTGAACCTTTTTACAAAAATCGACGTCTTATCTAAGGAGAAGATAACAGTCAAGTTCTAAAGATAAATGTCAAGTTTAAAAGGATAAACACCAATATCGGAAATGGCGAACATACACGAGAATAGGAAACGAAAATGAGCACGCAAAACTGAGAAGGGACAAAACTGCATCTTCGAGAGAACTAAGGTATTTCCGACTTGAAATTTTTAAAATCAGACTTGGAATTTTCGTAGGAAATTACTTTGAGGCTGCCATAGAACTTTAGGAAACGTAAAACCTAGGCGGATAGTCTAGCGAACTAAGTTTTAAGCGATTTTTCCTGTCTCGATATATTGTTCCATAATTGTTCATCCAGATCTTGCAAACCGATCTAAACTCTCCGAAAGTCGAGAAACGATCGCCACGCATATCAAGCTCGCTTCCTAAAGAGAGAAAAGTTAGAGACATGAACGTCGTCTTAAAACCGATTTGTTTCTGGCAATTTTCTCGGAACCGACATATCCCAAGTCGTCAACGTGGAAACAACCAAATCACAGTCCAAGCGTCGTCTATAAATCGCCCGAATTATCGATCATTCCAAACATCAGAAGAGGAAACGTACACAACCCTTCAAAGTATCGGTTCAACCGTTTTCTTTCGTAAAAAAAAAGGGGGAGTAGGTACGTATACTATACTCGTATACTCCCAAACTTCAAAAAACTTCTGCAAATCGTCAAGAATAGGCAAACGACAATCTTAATATTCGTCTAAACGCTAGCAACATATCCAGACGATCATGAACATAATCTCAAAAACTATACATCATTTCTTGTCGCAATCATGCGTACAGAAAACTTGTACCAATATCAAACTGAAACTCGACGATTAGCCAAAGTATTGAAGCCTTTTCCGGCTTCAGAAAGCCAGTTTCGTTTTAAAAATTTCTACGAGAAATCTTCAATCACCAAAGCATTTCTTTCAGTTTCCGTTGTACCAAGTAAGTCACGGAAAAGCATCGAAAACATTTGCGACAAAGAAAACTCGAGAATATATGTAGCATCGTGCACATTAAAAGGATCACTTTCCTACCGATGGTTAGCTAGATCCACCTCTGGTTGACCAATTCGTTCAAGAAACGAATGTGTCATGAGAATCCTCTCGAAAAACCTATGAAAAACGTCGCGACTAGATCGTATTGAAATAAACTTCGGTAATACTCCGTGAGTAACTCCAAGCAACTTTCACCTAAGATCAAAATCACAGAGGGAACGTTTCTCATAAAACCCGCAGAAACAATGCTACTTTGACATATGTATACATATCACTGATTTACGACCTTCGTAAAATCGGTGATATGATATGATAAATTATCGTATAGCCCACAGTCGGAAATCATATGATAAATTCTTCGTAACGAAACTAAGTCCTAACAACCAAACGGTTAACGGAAAATCTAAACTTTTCGAAAATTGACCAAGTTCAATACGCTCCACAATTCACTTTAAGCCCGCAACGTTTTAACCATAATACGCGGCATGTAAGGAAAAATTCGTAACAAAGCTTCTAGAGCTATACGAAACATCCTAAAAAATGCACGAAATACATCTCGGAAGGCCAACACTTCACAAAGCACTATGAAGGAAAACGCTTGTTCCCATAGACAAATTTACACGACACCTCAGTCATAATTCCTCGATCGCAAATAAAACTATTAGCATCCAAACATGAACAACAATTTTCGCTGCGAACATTCGTAGTCAAACTAGAATGTTTTTCAAACGCATGGCTAAGACTAAACCCTTGCAACATCGCGAAATATCTTCAAGCCCGCAAACATTTCAAACATGAAACGTGGCATACGAAAGAATAACAAATCTTCAGCATCGCGAGACGTCGCAGACGCCTGAAGATTTGTTCTTCGACGAAATTTCCTTCCTCGATAAAAACATTTTCTTGGAAGACCAGAAAGTCATACGCACTAACATCTTCTCAAAACATATCCTTCGCGAAGACTCGAAACAGTATTTTTTACCATTAAGTTTGTTTCTGATCACAACAAACTCTCAACGTCCTAAACAGACTTAGCCATCTCGTAGAGATGACTCTCGTACATCCGACACAAGGATAATAGCGCTATAAAAGAAATCCAAAAATTTGGTCCAACACTTCCGATCTCCGGAGAGATGCTCGATTCCAACCATACAAGTTGTATAAGCCGAGAACCTATCGCGGACTTTAAATCGGTATGGAATCAGGATGAAACTGAAACGGGATACGTAAGTCGAATTAGTCATCGCACCCTCTAAAACCAGGAGTAAACCTACGTCTTGCCCTAAACCCAGCGCACTGGTCTCTAACATCTCTAGGCATAGTATCAAACACCTTGATACGAGATCCCAAAATTTGTCTCTTTGCCAATATTCGAGAATCTTCTGAAATCCCGCAAGTTTACACACTGCGGAAAACTCTCGAAACAGATTACAGATATAGCAGTTCACATAGAGTTAGATTACGAGATGACAACTCGTACTCTTCCTTCTACACCCAGACAAAATGCCATCGGCAGAAACACTCCTGATAACCGCTACATAAAAACTAGACCGTAAAGGTCTCGCTGGAAAACTAGTCATAAGAACCCTAACTCCAAGACGAACTACGAAAGGCTTGATCCCTTCAACAAGGGTACGTAGGCAGCCGTCATAAGGCGCAGCCCCAATCTTATCGCGTTTTCTACTTTTAGGAGAGCGAGAAGATCACTTACCACAGACCTTTTCAACCATTAATTCCGCCTAACTCGCCTAACTCACCTAACTTGCCAAGCCACTCGCTAGAACCTCACGCTAGAAGCTCATGGTTCTAACGAGCTGGGGGGCTAACTGTTGGGGTCAAAATCGGTCACGACGGAATCAATGCCTGAAAGTCCATAAAAATCAGCATGAACGTTTTTACGAAAAAGTAATCTTCGTAAAGATATCTTTACAAAGAGCCTTGCGGTAAAATCTTGTTCAAATCTCAATCGAACCACTAAATACTGATTGTCCGAAGGAAACAGACATGTATCCAATTCGGCCGCGGACAAGTTTGAGTACAGCAATCGGACCACTGACAAGCCAAGCTCGATCGATACGCGGCGACCAAGCATGCACACAGCTCGGTCGCTACGTAGCGACCAAGCGTCCGTACCGCTCGGTCACTACATAGCGACCGAGCTCTATGTAGCGATCGAGCGTGCGTCCTGCTCAGTCGCTACGTAGCGACCGAGTGTCTGTCCCGCTCGGTCGCTACGTAGCGACCGAACTCTTCTGAAACGTCGATACGACACCAATTCATGCATTCTCGTCTATCCTACGATGCTATCTCCCGAAGACCGTAGCAAACTCAGTTCATGTCTTCCGACCATTCTAAGACATCAATCAAACTTTGCGGTAAAAACCGCGGAAAGTTCGTTCTTTATCGAAAGAAGTCGTAATAAACGTTTCGAGTCGGAAGACAGCCCAAAGGGACCTAAGACACGACTCGAGGCCCAACTTACGATTTCTTAACCAAAACCCCATAAACCGTATGACGGTTTACGCTTGGCGCGCAAGGAAGGATAAATGTCAAGTTTCCGCGGATAAATGCGAAATTTTGAGGATAAATACGAAGATCGGAAAAAATGGAATATCTCCATTTTTATGCTATGACGGCTTAAGGGCAGAAGAGTAAAAGCGTAAACCGACCTTGGAGCTAGTATATAAGGAGTCCTAGGCGAGAGGCATGAGGAGAACTTTTTAGATTCGGAATTCTTTGCACTTAGAAACTTTAGGCTTTATTCTCGACAAGTTCGGTTTCTATGACTGGCACTCAATTACTAGACGAACTCGCCCAGGCAGTTTGATCTCTTGTCCAGCTCAATCAATTGAACTATGTTTGGCTTGATCCTCGAAGGGGGTACGTAGGCAGCCTTTAACAAGGTTTAGTCCGAAATCAATCAAAAACCTTTTCTTTATCTATTTCGTCTTTCGTTATCGAGCTGTGACTCAACTAGGTTTGAGCTATTAGGCCGCTAGAACTAAGTAACTCGCTGACAGCCTTTGCGGCCAAAGCTTTCATGATCTCTTGTAATGATCGCAACGCTCTTACGCGGACTCGAAATAAGATCAACTGTTTTCTCTAAACTCATTTGTTATCTTTTCATAATTTCCGCATATATTTGGTCACTTGTCGTTGGTTCTCACAGAGATCCGGGACCTCTAGGAAATTAGGGTTTTTCTAGTTTCCTTATTTAAACGAAAATCGACAGTGCGAATTTCGGTTCTCACACTACGTATCCAAATGGCTCGAAGCAATAGCTTCCCCTACCAATGACGCATATGTGGTTATTAAACTCTGCAAGAGTATAATCTTTCCAAGATTTGGAGTTCCAAGGGTAGTCATTAGTGACGGTGGAACTCATTTCATTAACAAAATCTTTGATAGATTACCATCCACAAAATCTTTGATAGATTACTTAAACACCTTACCATCCACAAACTAGTGGACAAGTAGAAGTTTCTAACCGGAAAATTAAGGAAATCTTAGAGAAAACCGTAGGAATCTCCAGAAAAGATTGGTCTAGGAAACCAGATAATGTACTTTGGGCCTACAGGACCGCCTACAAAACGCCGTTAGGAAAAACACCATTCCACCTCCTTTATGGCAAATCGTGTCATCTACCAGTCGAACTGGAACATTAAGCAGCTTGGTCTACCAAACTTTTGAACTTTGATATCAAACCGGCTGCAGAAAGAAGACTCATCCAGCTTAACGAGCTTGATGAAATCAGACATTTAGCTTTCGAAAATTCAAAAATCTATAAAGAAAGGACTAAAGCCTATCACGATAAAAAGATCATATCCCGGCACTTCAAGCCAGATGATCAAGTCCTCCTTTATAACTCTCGATTGACTTTATTTCCTGGAAAGCTAAAATCCCGTTGGTCTGGACCCTTCACCGTAACAAACGTTCAACCCTCCGGAGCTATCACCTTACAAAATGAGAAAGGCCAGGAATTTATGGTGAATGGCCAACGAGTTAAGCATTATTGGGCAAAACCACCAGCGAAAGTGCCCATGGTGCAACCCATTTATTTTTATAAAAAAATAATAATTCAATAAATAAAATTAATAAATTATATTTACTAGAAATTAATGGTAATTTTCGTATTTCTTAGTATTAGCATTATTTAGAAAATTTAGTAATTAGAATCTGTAAATAAAAAGGACATCGATCGACGCGGCATTACTGCCATCGATCGATGCGAGCATATCGATGGTTTTAACATTAACTTCAATCGATATCAACCCACTTCCTCTTCCAAAATCACAAACACAACCGAAAACGAAAACACCCACTTTCTCTCTCGATTCTCGACGGATTTCGTCTGTTCTTTGCCCAAATCCACTCGATTTTTCACTCTGTAACTGTTAAATCCACTCCCGAAATCAACATTCAAGGTATGCACTCGAAATTTTCAATTTTTCGAAAAATTAGGGTTTTTGTTTTGAGTTGGATTAGAACGCTTGATTTAGGGCGATTGAGAGATGTTTTTGTAGTTCATATTTCTTATCTAGAGTTTGGTTTGTGATTTCTATGCTATTAGATTAGTATAAACGCGATTTGGAGTTGAGTGATTTTGCAGGTTTCGCAATTCGACATCGGTCGATATGAACTTGTTCGCATCGACCGATGCTCTCTTGTCGGATTGTTCCGACACGACGATATCGATCGATGTTCAATAGAACCCATCGATCAATATTACATTATATGCGACAATGCTAACCTTCTTTTCTTTTTGGTTTCAGATGAGCAGCTCAAAGACAAACGCGGGAAACAGAGAACTCAGGTCGAAAAGGAGGTTCGACAAGACTAGCAGCTCCTCCAACCCACAGCGTCATCCATGGCCTCGCCCCGAAAACACACCATTCGATGTTCCGGGCTATGCTGATCCTAAGGCAGCGATCAACAGCAAAGAGTGCCGTCAGCGTCCTTTGTCCGATGATTGGGACGACTACGACATCCTCTTCTACAATGCCTGGCTAGGAATCTCCATCGAGCCCACCAAGTTCCTTGACCGACCCATCCTGAAGAAACTCGGGATCGAGGGGGATGTTAGGGACATGATCACGCAGCTTGGACTCGGTACCATGCCCTCTCGCGCTTACGACCTCTACCCCGATCTCGTCCGCCAGTTCATGGCCACTGTCGAGGTCCTCTACAGGACTTCAGCTGCGAGAGTAGCGGGAGATGGCACCTTGACCTTCTTCGCCAGAGGGACACGCTACAGGATCAGTATCTCCGAGCTCTGCCGCATCTACGGTTTCGATGAGAGCATCGTCTCTTACGAGGTCCCACCCTTCTCACACATTGAGGGATTCTTGGAGATCGTCGGCACAAGAGTTTGGGACACGAGCAGGGCCGTGCTATCAGACATCCACCATCCTGCAATTCGCTACTTCCTACGGCTCCTTGCAAACACACTTGTTTGCAAGATGGAGCCCAACAAGGTCCAGATAAAGGAGCTCACACTACTTTTTTGCGCAGTGAACGGCGTGGTGGACTTGGTTGAGTTGGACGAGGATGGCGAGGTAAGCCCGCCGAACCTCGGAGCTGTCTTTGCCGCGCATTTGGTGGAGCTGAAGAAGAAGCCCTTCACCAGCAAGGGCAAGAACAAGAAGGAGACAGTTGGGAGCCTCCTGACCCCGATCTTCCAGTATCTCGGCATCCACCTTGACTCTCGCACCGCCGACCGCGACCACACCTTCCTCGACGAGCAGCACTTGATGCACTCGCTATGGCTCGAGGAAGGAAAACTCTGGCGCCTCAGGATCCGCGACGAGCATCGCCTTCTACCCCTACCAGATAGGAGGATCACTGACTTCGGCAACAACGTGGCACAGCTTCGATGCATGCCAGACGAGGCATTCCTCCGCAACCTGCGGAACATGTCACGCCGACCTCCCAGCATTCGCCGCACCAGAGCTCGCGACGCACAGGCACCTCCTCTTCCTGACTTCCCGAACATTCCGGACATCCCTATGCACGACCAGGGAGACTTCCAGAGGTTCATGGTGGACGCTCTTCAGGCCATCTGGGCTAGAGTGTCTTGTCGCAGCAGGAGAGCCACAGGAGCGCAGGCACCAGCACCAGCAGCTCGCAGGGACCCATCCCCAGAGGACGATGAGGCAACTGACGAGGACACCGACTAGTCCTCCCATTTCTATCCTTGCTCCTCTTATTATGAACTTGTTTATTTATTTTCCGAACTTGTAGGATTTATGTTTTTAAACTTATATTTTATGTTTGAGGAAGCTTGATTGTCTAAACAGAGCTAAAATTAGGCAAGGAACATCGAGTTTGACTCCAAGCACATGCGAACATATCTGCGCTCCGCCATCGATCGATATGGAGAGGATTACATCGATCGATTCTGAGCGAGTAACATCGATCGATATGGGGAGGAGTACATCGATCGATGTCTAGTACGGATAGGTACTTCAATTTTACTCTTAACATTCTCAAAACATCTGACTTGATTTTACCAACCCTTGAACACTTTGCACCGAGTCGGTGCAATTTAGGTCTGGGGGAGGCAGTTACTAACACCATTTTCTCGAGTTTTTGTCAAAAAAATCTTTAAAAAAAAATAAACAAATAAAATATATTATTTTATTGAGTCAAGAAGGGGATTATGAACTAATGATTTCTACTTGAATGTCTAACCACTTTCTAGCACCATTCTAGATTTACTGACTGCATACAATACTATAGATGCTAAAGTGGATCGACCAGTCAACTATGCACACTTGCTAACTTGTTAGAAAGAACCGAAGCTAACCTCCAACACTAACCTGACTTCACTGCTTGTTTTGGGGCTTGGTATACATGGGATCGGATTTTTCAGACAAGTCTGGAAGGTAACGCCTGGTTTAGATTATTTATCACATTTTCTCTAGATTAGTTATACAGTTAAAAAAAAATAATAAAAAAATAAGAAAAAAATAAATAAGATCTATTGTTTAATTAGGATTAGTCTGAACAGGACTTGGTGGCTAAAACCATTAAGGCTTGATTCATAAAGACTCAAATAAAAGAGTTCGAAACGGGACTTGGAGGCGGTAATATTCAAGGCTCGCTTTCGCAAAGAACTCTCGGATATAGGTCAAAAAGAAGTTAACAGAACTTGGTGGCAACCACCATTAAGTTTTGATTCATGGAAGCCTGTCCAATCTTGGTCACTGATCCTGCAATGGAAGCAGACTTTGACCCAAGAGAGAAATTTAGAGAGAGAGAAACTAGGAACTAACTTTTACCTGCAGCTCCAGATACTTGTCTGAAATCCTTGCATCCTGTGATCGATACTCCCAAGGTAAAGCCTAAACTTTTTACATTAAGAAATGAGGTTGGTTGAGGAGATTGATAATAAGATTGGTTAAGATTGTTGGCTAGGATATTGCATAATGTATATATGTAAGAAGGAACCTTAGATGTGGAATGCAATATTATAGAGGGGATGACTTCAATATTTCAAATCTGTGAGTCCCTGATGTTTTCAACCCTCTTCCAGAGAGATTGTCCATTGGTTTAACTTGAGGACAAGTCAAAAGATAAGTCTGGGGAGTTGATATATCATGATTTTCACCCGCTTTTATACATGGTATATAAAGGTTTTAAGATGTATTAATCATGTTTTAGAGTCTTTTCAAAGCAAATACAGGTTTATTCACCTGATGGAAGGAAATGATACTTTTGGGACATTTTGGAATGCTTTTACGCAAGGAAAATCGATCGACGCTTGAAGAGCAACATCGGTCGATCTTAATCACTTATTATCGATCGACATACATTCGTGTGCATCGATTGATACGCAGTCACACAGATGAAATCACAAACTAAAAGATTTCATTTTCCAGAAGATCTATTATTTACAACTTAAGTCCCTAGCCGCCTGTTAGGCTATATGTACTAGGGTTTTGTATCATTTCTAGGCAGACACTCGCAAAAGACCTAGTTTGGAAAAGGAGCATTTTGGCTACCATTAGGAGAGCTTAGGATTGGAGAGATAGATCTGAGACTGCAAAACAGAGAAGATCTTGAACTCCTTTATTTCTATTACTCTATCTATTTGTGTTCTATGTTTCATTTGAGTTTATTTCACACCATCATGACTTTGTCTCTCATGAATATGTTTGACTAAACCAATTGTTAGATTTAGGTTTCTCACCATGGTTGAAATTATGTACTGCTAATATGATTGTTAAAAAGGTGTTTTGATTGTTCTTTCATTGCTTATGAACTTAATGCTAAAATTGAGATTGATCACCTTCATTTTAGATCCTAGGATTAATTGAGTCCGACTAACCGTTTCCCCACAATACCTGAACCCATTTGCGTGATCTAACTGACTCAGGCGCAACGACAGTTGGTCTGAGAAGGTTAGAGAACAAGGTAAACCCGTTCGAAAAGCTCGCTAGAATAACCGTCGATCGACGCAACTATCGTTCTGTCGGTCGATCGTTACAAAGGTGTATCGGTCGATGTACATAAAGTCGCATCGATCGACACTTTCTCGAGATCAAAATACGACAGTTGAGATCCGAGATCTAGTGAAGATAACCTATCCGGTTAAATCAACGTTTAGTTCAAGAACCATTGAACCCTTTAGTCTAAACTAAGTGCATACATTTTATACCTGAGAATTACCTGGATCTAGCTACTTTCCCCATCTTGAAACCACTTCAATTCAATCTATTGAATCACTGTTGCTTTCGATTTATCATTTATTGCTTTTAAAACTTTTAAAACCTTTTAGTCTATATTCATTTCTAATTATTTAAGTCTGTTGAGTAATCCTAGAGTCTCAGTGGATTCGATCCCTAAGTACTACATCTGAACCTCTTTTGATGAGAGTAACTCTCTTTAGGGTAATTTGAGTGATATCAGTACGCGGTGTAATATTGATCATTGTCGAACGATTAGGATCGATCGACGATAAAGGTCTGGTGTCGGTCGACGGTTGGTTGTGAGTATCGATCGACGACGAAGTTGTTGCGTCGAGCGATGTGGAACGTTGACCTCTACGGATGGTACGTTCCAAGTGAGCAGGATCGTCTGAGAACAGCAAGTCTTTCTCCTTGTTGCTTCTGGTACCGTTGGGCATGCACCTGAAAAGACAAGAAAAAGATTATGTTAGAAAGGGGAACAATTAAATCTAGTGTTTATTAATTCTAACAGTTGTAAATGTTTAAATGATATAGCAATAGTAACAAGCGAAGTAAATAGTAAATGTAACTTGGTTGGAAATGATATTAGACGCAGGGCCACTATTCAGGTGTTGGAGATTATAATATCTATAGATGCCTATTTGTTGCATGCATGATATGTTAGAGCTCAACCGCTTAACTCAGTGATCAGCTGTCGCATGTTTTACTGGTTAACAAACTAGATCTTGTGTCTCAACGGTTAGTATGTTAACATGGAAAGAGTGTCGATCGATGGTCCTATAGGGACCTCGACCGATACACCATTACCTACGTCGACCGATAGTCAGTTGAGGACATCGATTGACGGGTTCTAGCCAGGCCTATGCGCGAGTATGATATGCCCTATTAAGATACTAAATTGGCGGTTAGCCCTCTCTAGCAGTCCTAATATGATAGATAGATGCCAGGATGGGATAACAAGGGTGCTTGAGTATGCAATCCTATGATCATGTTCTAGTTAGCAAGGCTAAAACAAGCAATGAATACAAATCTATCATGAATATCACAACAAGGCAGATCTATAGTTTGGGGCTAATCCCACAAACCTATCTGAACCATGGATCTAATAAATGAACTACTCTGACATAGCAAAGCAATTCATGACAATGAAGAAATGGGAATTCATAGTATAGATGAAAAGAAATGAAAACAAGGAGTTCCAATCACAAGTGATCTTCTCTCCAAAACTCTCTCTCTCTCTCTCTCAAAGTAAAACTGTAACAAAAAGCTCTCTCTGCCGTCAAAACACTTAGGCAGTATATAATCTACTAGGTTAAAAACTCGTCAGGGCATTTTCGTAATTTAGCTTGGACTTGGCCTTCAAGTCTGCTGGATCCAAAATGTCGCATGTCCAATGTCTCGACATCGATCGATGGTACTTGTGTACATTGATCAATATTAATTTTCATTAGTCGAGGCATCTCATGGTGTCGATCGACAGCACTGGATGTGCATCGATCAATTGTTCTTCCTCTCGTCAACCTCTACATGGTCATCTCGGATGAAATGTCTTTTAAGCTCCAAAATGCTCCAAAGTCATAGCTTTACTCCGAAATGCACCTGAACCTGAAAACATACCTACAAGAGTAGAAAACATAGATATATATATAGTAAAACACCTATATACCATGGATGAAAACGGGTCAAATCCAAGGTATATTAACTCCCCCAGACTTACCCTTTTGCTTGTCCTCAAGCAAAACATACAGGCAGTCTCTCTGAAAGAGGTTTGAAAATATTAGGGACTACAGATTTTAAAGCATAGAAATCTTTTCCTCAAAAATTTTGCAACCACATCTAAAAAGTCCTAATCACAGAAGCACACTATGCAATATCCTAGCTTAGCAACCATTTCTAACATAACACAACTAAGAAATTCACGTCTGACATCCCCTCTACTGACTTCATTTCTTTGCATAAATATAAAATGGATGCTTTACCTTGGGAGTATCGATCATAGGATGCAAGGATTTCAGACAAGTATCTGGAACTGGAGGTAAAAGTTAGTTCCTAATTTCTCTCTTGAGTCAAAGTCTTCTTCCATTGCAAGATCAGTGACTAAGATTGGACAGGCTTCCATGAATCAAAACTTACTGGTGGTAGCCACGAAGCTCTGTTCACTTCTTTTTGACCTATATCCAAGAATTCTTTGTGAAAGCGAGCCTTGAAGATTGCTGCCTCCAAGTCCCGTTTCGAACTCTTTTATTGGAGTCTTTATGAATCAACCCTTAATGGTTTTAGCCACCAAGTCCTGTTCAGACTCATCCTAAGTAAGCAATAGATCTTTTTTATTTTTTTTGAAATGGATAGAACTGAAATATAAATCACTAACTAATCTAGGGTCGAAATTTAGAGAGAGAAAACGTGATAAATAATCTACACAAGGCGTTACCTTCCAGACCTGTCTGAAAAATCCAATCCCATGTATACCAAGCCCCAAGACAAGCGGTTATGTCAGGTTTAGTGTTGGAAATCAGCTTTGCTTACTTCATACAGTCAAGGCAAGTGTGTAGTTGATAGATTGATCTGCTTTAGCATCTATAGTGCTATCTGCAATCAGTAAATCTAAAATGGTGCTAAAGATTGGTTAGATATTCAAGTTTAAATCAATATAAGATCATAGTCCCATTTTCAATAGCTAAGCATAATTTATTAAAATTCCTTTTATATAAGAATAAAATAAATTATATCAGTAAATCTCCCCCCAGACTTAAATTACACTGTCCCTGTGTAACTCAGTCGGAGTTATAAGTACGAAATGTAACAAGTAAGGAAGATACATCTGACCAGATTAGATATCAATCGATGTGAAAATGTTGCATCGATCGTCGTGTGTTTGTCTATGTCGAGTGATGTCGACGTCTCGTCGGCGGTCGATATTCAGGTCCTCCTACTTGGGTCTCCTAAATCTAAAAGAAATAAAACGAAAGTAAATAAATGCTATCTAATAAAACCAAAATAAAATACCTAATAGTGGGTTGCCTCCCACTCAGCGCTTGGTTATAGTCATTTAGCTTGACTGTGGTAGTGATTGGCTATTTGGTGGATAAACAGCTGCTTGTTGGAAAACAAGCATCCACGTCATCTATGCACATTCTGGACCAAGATGCAATGAAATTTCTTGTAGCCTCATCATTTCTTGTCCATTTGTCATCCATCTTCTTAAATACATTGGAGATGTTCTGTAACCTATCTTAAACATTGTCAATGCTGACCTGGTGCCAGCCTATGTTGTCATAGGCGTATGCTGAAAGTTCTGTCAGTTCCTCGTGCATTGACTCTATCGTTTTGTGTATCAGCTGCTCGCCGGCTGGTGTAGATTCGGCGTCAATCGATGCGATTAAGTGTTCGTCGGTCGATCTCGGCGACTTACCATCGAGCGATTGCGCTCGCTTCCTATCGATCGATGCTGATATATGGTGTTGAGCTGCGAGTTGCCTCTGAATGGCTTTAACTTCTTTCTGTAGCCATTCTGCGTGGCTGTCTAGTCCACCGATTCTGTTGTCGAATGGAAAGTAGATGTCATCGCAGCGTTTGTCAAGTCATTCCTCCATGGTGTCTATAGCAATGTAGATCTTGGATGTGATCTTGTCAACCTCTGCTGCTGTGTAGGGATGTAACTCCACAGGATTCTTGCCATCGATCAATGGCCCTCGTAGCCTGTCTAGCGAAAATGAGTTTGCCTGCAAAAAAAATTGATTAGTAATTTTATCAATATCTCTTTGGGCTATTTGACTAGACAATTTGTTTAAATATAGCATGACTGGTGATACAAAGCGGTCATGCATGTCCTCGTAAGTCGGAAGCCTATCATCCATGGCTGAGATCTTAGCGTCGAGCGATGTGATGGTACACACGTCGATCAATGTGGCTAGTTGTTGGTCCTTCTTGAGAATGGTGTCGAGATCTTCCTGTAGTAGCTCGATTTTAGTGCTCAGCCAGTCCACGTTGTTGTTGAGAGGATAGTACACGTCGTTTATCCTCGTGTTGATGTATGAGACTTCCCATTCATCCTTGTGTTCTACTGAACATTGAGGTTCTGCAGGGATATGGGCTGTCGGAAGACTGACGTCGATCGATGGTGCATGTGGTGCATCGATCGATGTTGAGGTTGGGGCTTCCTTCTCAAGTTTCTGTTGTAAACTCTCAATTTTTGTCCTCATTTCTACCATACTTCTGAAAAGCTCATTGTAGCCTCCAGCCAAAGGTTGATGTATATATTCTACCAATGATTTGAGCTCCTCTCCCAGTTTTTCCTGAGCTCCACAAATACCAGTCACCATCTCGTTAATTTCATCTTTTGTGTAGAGTTCTGGTGCTAGTCTTGTGAGTGTGAAGGAAGTGGCTTGTTCTGGAAGACAGATGTGGCTCTCTTCAAAAAGAGATGCTGTTTCCAGTAATTTCCTGATGTCGTCCTTTGTGACAGGTATCATCTCACCAGCTACACCTCGTGCGTGTCCACACTCATCTCTGTAGAATCCATACTCGTCCCTTCGTTCCCAAGTGAACTTTCTGGCTCTGTACATGTCAAATGTGTGGTATCCAAATTCATAACGTTTGTCGATCAACGTCGGGTCATCCTTATCGGTCGACGTTGGTGTTCTCCTGTCGATCGATGTCCGAGTTGTGCCGTCGATCGATGCTTGGCCTTTTGGTTGGCATGATAGATCTGGATTGATTTCTGTTGCGGCGACTCCCACGTGTTTGTTTGGATCGGTTTGAATGACGTCTGGAGTGCCACGTTGCTGTGAGAATAAGTTGTCAGGTCCATTGGTCACTTGAAGGATTTCTGCTATGTCCTCTCTGGACACTTGTAAGATCCTTCCATCTATTGCACGTGCGTTGCCATCTGAGTCCCTGAAAATACCAAATTCATCAGGTGTTAGAAAGCCGTAATCAATGTTTGCATTATCATTCAATTTTGAAATAGAAAGATTAGGTTTAAGAGTAGTATCGATCAATGTTGATACAAATGCATCGATCGAGGGCAGAATAATTTCTGCAGAACTTGTGTTCTTGAGATGATTGCTCTTCATGGATTTCCCGGTTGATGTAGACGGAAGAATGTTCATCTTTTCTGCTTGTGTGTCTGCTCTGATGTGTGGAGGTGGTTTCAGGGGTGCAAAACGTTTTAAATAGGTATCTATAAACCTAGTTGGAGAGGGAATATTCTCCTGCTCCTGGATTTTCCCTGCGGCGAGAATATCGATCGATGTTTCTGTATGGGTGTCGATCGATGTGAGCGGTTGTTTTGCTGGACGAGGGTGGGTATCGACCGATGTGGAGTGCACTTCGTCGAAGGATGTTGGAAACGTGTTGGTGAACTTATGTGTTTCAAATCTTTCATCCTGCAAAGACATTTCTATTGCATGTTCCTTCCAATAATCCTCATCGTATTCCTCTGTATGTTCCTCGTTAGGTAAAGTAATTACAGTGTCAACTGCAAAACTTTCATGGAAACCACTATCTGCCCAACTGCCTATGGAATAATCATCACGTCCTCTCTTGCTTGGAGGTTGGAAGGCAAAGTGTGGGTAACAATGATTAGGTAGAGCGAAATGGTCAACCGGCTGATCAACGTCGAGTGACGTGTTGTTGCGGTCATCGGTCACCGTTGACTCATTGGAATCGATCGATGGAAAGGTGTGGATGTCGATTGATTCCGAGTACTCTGTTTCGTACTCTGATTTGTACTCTGCTCCACAATGGCATGAGCCAATGAAGGCAAGTTCTTTCCTGTAATCCACATAATTAATAATTTTTCTCTTAGGTCGGATAGGGTCGTAGTGGATGTTGGGGTCTATCTGCGTCAGACACAAAGTAGGGTCCATAGGATGCTCGTGCGGTAACCCAGAGTAGGGTATCTGCCACATGAGAGTGTAGTATTGAGGCTTCAGCTCGAAATTTTACTTCTGGATCTCCGGAAGTCGAATAGCTGATCTGTTGGAATAGTACTCATCTGGGCGATTGTAGTCGGCCAGTGGTTTCGATCGAGCGTCCTCGTCTACAGGTTGAGCAGCTCCTGTAGCATCAGCATCAGGGATTACAGTCCCCTGAGCGTCTATTTTCTGACCTGTTGCATTACACAGATGACCGTCCTGGTCATACAGGTTTCCGTTCTCGTCCTGTGTTAGAATAATAATGTTTACCATTTTTGACGACACGGTATCGATCGAAGTACGCGGTGTAATATTGATCATTGTCGAACGATTAGGATCGATCGATGATGAAGGTCTGGTGTCGGTCGACGGTTGGTTGTGAGTATTGATCGATGACGAAGTTGTTGCGTCGAGCGATGTGGAACGTTGACCTCTACGGATGGTGCGTTCCAAGTGAGCAGGATCGTCTGAGAACAGCAAGTCTTTCTCCTTGTTGCTTCTGGTACCGTTGGGCATGCACCTGAAAAGACAAGATAAATATTATGTTAGAAAGGGGAACAATTAAATCTAGTGTTTATTAATTCTAACAGTTGTAAATGTTTAAATGAAATAGCAATAGTAACAAGCGAAGTAAATAGTAAATGTAACTTGGTTGGAAATGATATTAGACGCATGGCCACTATTCAGGTGTTGGAGATTATAATATCTATAGATGCCTATTTGTTGCATGAATGATATGTTAGAGCTCAACCGCTTAACACAGTGATCAGCTGTCACATGTTTCACTAGTTAACAAACTAGATCTCGTGTCTCAACGGTTAGTATGTTGACAACGAAAGAGTGTCGATCGATGGTCCTATAGGGACGTCAACCGATACACCTTTACCTACGTCGACCGATAGTCAGTTGAGGACATGGATCGACGGGTTCTGACCAGGCCTATGTGCGAGTATGATATGCCCTATTAAGATACTAAATTGGCGGTTAGCCCTCTCTAGCAGTCCTAATATGATAGATAGATGTCAGGATGGGATAACAAGGGTGCTTGAGTATGCAATCCTATGATCATGTTCTAGTTAGCAAGGCTAAAACAAGCAATGAATACAAATCTATCATGAATATCACAACAAGGCAGATCTATAGTTTGGGGCTAATCCCACAAACCTATCTGAACCCTGGATCTAATAAATGAACTACTCAGACATAGCAAAGCAATTCATGACAATGAAGAAATGGGAATTCATAGTATAGATGAAAAGAAATGAAAACAAGGAGTTCCAATCACAAGTGATCTTCTCTCCAAAACTCTCTCGCTCTCTCTCTCAAAGTAAAACTATAACAAAAAGCTCTCTCTGCCGTCAAAACACTTAGGCAGTATATAATCTACTAGGTTAAAAACTCGTCAGGGCATTTTTCGTAATTTAGCTTGGACTTGGGCTTCAAGTCCGCTGGATCCAAAATGTCGCATGTCCAATGTCTCGACATCGATCGATGGTACTTGTGTACATCGATGGATATTAATCTTCATTTGTCGAGGCATCTCATGGTATCGATCGACAGCACTGGATGTGCATCGATCGATTGTTCTTCCTCTCGTCGACCTCTACATGGTCAGCTCGGATGAAATGTCTTTTAAGCTCCAAAATGCTCCAAAGTCATAGCTTTACTCCGAAATGCACCTGAACATGAAAACATACCTAGAAGAGTAGAAAACATAGATATATATATAGTAAAACACCTATATACCATGGATGAAAACGGGTCAAATCCAAGGTATATCATCCGGCTTCTTAGGTCCGAATGGATCCTTCTCTAGGTCTAAGGACCTCACGACCATCGGACTTGACAAGGGATAAGCCTGGTCCATATTAAACTGCTTGAGTATTTTTTGTGTATAAGTCTTTTGATGCACAAGGATTCCTTTCTCTACATACTCAAATTGCAGTCCCAAACAGAACTTAGTTTTCCCTAAGTCTTTCATCTCAAATTCTTTCTTTAGACATTCGACTGTTTGGGAAATCTCTCGAGAGATTCCTATAATATTCAGGTCGTTCACATAAACTGACATTATCACAAAGCTCTTGCTGTCGAATTTCTTTATAAAGATACATGGACTTATTGGATCATTCTTATAACCCTCTTTCACTAGGTACTCTGATAATCTGTTGTACCACATTCGACCTGATTGTTTCAAACCATATAAGGCTTTATTCAGCTTAATACAATGCTGTTCTCGAGAACCTTTCTTATCTTTCAGATCAATACCCTCTGGAACTCTCATATGAATTTCATTATCCAGTGGACCATATAAATATGCAGTCACTACATCCATTAGGCGTAAATCAATTTTCTCTTTTACGGCCAGACTGATTAGGTATCTCAATGTAGTTGCATCCATCACAGGGGAGTAAGTCTCCTCTTAATCTATTCCTGGTCTCTGTGAGAATCCTTATGCTACAAGCCGTGCTTTGTATCTCACTACTTCTCCTTTCTCATTTCTCTTTCTCACAAAGACCCATTTGTATCCAACTGGTTTGACATCACTTGGTGTCCGGATTATAGGGCCAAAAACGCCTCTCTTTCTCAATGATTCTAACTCCACGTTTATAGCTTCTTTCCATTTGATCCAATCTGATCTCTGCATGCATTCTTGTATAGACGTGGGTTCTAGATCCTCATCTATATCCATGATCTTAAGTGCTACCTTGTATGCAAATATATCATCGACGTCGATATCTTTTCTGTTCCATTGTGTTCCAGAAATCATATAGTTTATAGAGATCTCTTGATTGTCCGGCCCTGGCGTCCCATGAAGTCCTGCATCCCGAACCTTACTATGCGGAATGGCCGGATCAATTGGTGTGGCCGGCTCATTTGGCTCGACCGTTCTGGTCGGCTCGGCCGGTCCATCAATGTCCTGGACGGTTTCCTTGATGCTCTCAGATCCAGCACCTCTCTTGGACTTCCGAGGCTATTTATGTTTGGAACCTGATATACCTTAGATTTGACCCATTTTTATCCATGGTATATTAGTATTTTACTATATATATATATATATATATATATATATATATATATATATATATATATATCTATGTTTTCTACTCTTCTAGGTATGTTTTCAGGTTCAGGTGCATTTCAGAGTAAAGCTATGACTTTGGAGCATTTTGGAGCTTAAAGGACATTTCACCCGAGCTGACCACTTAGAGGTCGACGAGAGGAAGAATAATCGATCGATGCGCATCATTGCTGACGATCGATATCATGAAATGCCTCGACAGATGAAGATTAATATCGATCGATATACACCAGTACCATCGATCGATGTCGAGACACCAGACGCGACATTTTGGATTCAGCAGACTTAAAAACCAAGGCCAAGCCAAATTACCAAAATGCCCTGACGAGTTTTTAACCTAGTAGAATATATACTGCAAGTGTTTTGACGGCATAGAGAGTTTTCTTTCTAGACCTAGTTTTGTTACAAGTTTCATTTTGGAGAGAAGATCACTTGTGATTGGAACTCCTTGTTTCTATTTCTTTTCATCTATTCTATGAGTTCTTATTTCTCTATTGATATGAATTGCTTTGCTATGTCTGAGTAGTTCAACTGTTAGATCCAGGGTTCAGATAGGTTTGTGGGATTAGCCCCAAACTATAGATCTGCCTTGTTGTGATATTCAAGATAGATTTGTATTCATTGCTTGTTTTAGCCTTGCTAACTAGAACTTGATTATAGGATTGCATATTCAAGCACCCTTGTTATCCCATCCTGAAATCTATCTATCATATTAGGATTGCTAGAGAGGGCTAACCGCCAATTTAGAATCTTAGTAGGGCATTTCATACTCGCGCATTGGCCTGGCTAGAACCCGTCGATGTCCTCAACTGACGATCGATCGATGTTGGCAAAGGTGTATCGGTCGACGTCTTAATAGACTATCGATCGACACTCTCTTGTGTCTGCATCTAACCGGTGAGACACAAGATCTAGTCTGTTAACCAGTGGTACATGCGACAGCTGATCACTGAGTTAAGCGAATGAGCTATAATATATTATGCATGCAACAGTTAGGCATCTATAGGTATTATAATCTCCAACACCTGAATAGTGGCCCTGCATCTAATATCATTTCCAACCAAAGTTACATTTATTATTTACTCGCTTGTTACTATTGCTATTTCATTAAAACATTTACAACCTTTAGAATTAATAAACACTAGATTTAATTGTTCCCTAGCTCCTTGTGGATTTGATCCCTAAGTACTACATCTGAACCTCTTTTGATGAGAGTAACACTCCTTAGGGTAATTTGAGTGGTATCAGAACCAATTGGTCTACCACGTTTCAAACGTTGTTTAGACTCTGTAGCCACTTGACATTGTCCCTTCTAGACATCTATTCTTATGGGTGCATTACAAGCCGGTATATATGACTTTGTCACTCTATTTGGGTCAGCAAATGTATCTGGCAGTTGATTAGCTAGCTTTTGAAGATGTATAATCTTTTGGACTTCCATATCACACTCTTTAGTCCGAGGATCTTGCCAAGATATTGATGGTCGAGACCATTCTATTTCTTTAATCAACCGTCTATTATCTCCCCCTAAGGTCGGATATGTGGAGTCATGAAACCGTGAGTCTGCGTATCTGGCCTTAAACAAATCACCGGTTGTTGGCTCAAGATACTTTATAATAGTTGGGGAGTCATATCCTACATATATTCCCATCCTCTTTTGTGGTCCCATCTTAGTTCTCTGTGGTGGAGCAATTGAAACGTAAACAGCACATCCAAAAGTTTTGATGTGGGACACGTCTGGCTCATGACCCGTAAGTAACTGAGATGGTGAATATCTATGCTCACTAGATGGCATGATGCGAATCAGTTCTGCTGCATGTAAAACCGCATGTGCCCATGCTGATACTGGGAGTTGAGATCTCATTAGTAATGGTCCGGCTATCAGATGGATACGTTTAATGAAGGATTCGGCCAAGCCGTTCTGTGTATGTACATGTGCCACAGAGTGTTCTACACTTACCCCCATGGACATACAGTATTCATTAAACGCCTGGGACGTGAACTCACCAGCATTGTCTAGACGTATAGTCTTAAGAGGGAAATCTGCAAAATGAGCTCTCAGTCTTATTATCTGAGCAAGCAGGCGTGCAAAAGCCAAGTTTCGTGTGGATAGTATACACACATGCAACCATCTGGTCGATGCATCAATCAGGACCATGAAGTATCTAAACGTCCCACTAGGTTGGTGTATTGGTCCACATATGTCTCCTTGAATCCTTTCCAGAAAGTTTAAGATCTCTTTATTAACTTTGGCTGGTGATGGCCTAGTTATGAGTTTCCCTTGTGCACATGCTGCACATGTGAGATTGTATGGGACAACTTTTTTGAACGTGTGCCCTTGTGAATTCATCATCAACTTCCGCATCATACTAGTACCGGGATGGCCAAGCCGGTTATGCCATCAAGTGAATATCTCGCAGGAATTACCCTCGATCATACCGATCCGTGCATAGTATAGACCAGTAGACATTTCAGGTATGGTCTCTAGGATCTTCTTATTGCCTTTGGTGATCGAAATTATGTTAAGGAATTATTTGTTTCCTTCTTCCCATGTTTCAAGATGGAAGCCATTTAACCTTATGTCTTTGAAACTCAATAAGCTTCTTCTAGAGCATGGGGAATACAAGGTGGTTTTGATCTCTAGATGAGTGCCCTTAGGCATCAATACATAAGCCTCGCCGTGACCTTCAATCAGGCTGGCTTCACCCGCAATGGTGTGAACATTTGCACTTTG
>NC_063442.1:21599834-21617334 GCF_020379485.1 Brassica napus | reverse complement strand
CTGAATGAGAATGAATGAATTGATCTCTGGTCGTGCATCCTTTATATAGGCAACCAAAGGTCATGTGCGAAGGGACACAGCCCTTCGAAGCATCCTTTTGGGACAGATCTTGGCCATCGATTACAATCAACGGTCCAGATCGTACCTGTTCGGAAACAGAAGGTTCCAGACCTTATAGGCACGTCCAACCCAAACCCAGACTTGGTACCCCAAGCCCACGGCCTGCCCACAAGAGCCCAACGACTCATGAACCACTTGGCCGTACCTCTTGGCCCGCCACTGACCTGGACCCGGACCATCGGCCCAAAACCCGAACAGTCCATCGAGCTGAGATGAGCTGACTCCCAGCTGCGTCAGCTGAGTGAACTAGTAGTCCAGCTGGTTGAGCAGAATTAACTTGGAACGAGCTAGGCTGAGCTTGACCGAGCTACATCTAGCTGATCGAGCTTCCCGTAAGCATCACCCAGTTTCGGTACAGCTTATCCTAGCTGACTTCTTTCTCTTATAAGGTTAAGTCTCAGCATCCTGACGTCCTTAACCTTCTATCTTCGTTTCCTCGAACCATGGCCGTCCCGACGGTCCTTATCTAGGATCGGAGATGTTACAAGTCTCCCCCACTTGAAATGGATTCGTCCTCAAATACGGGGGTGATTATATCTTGTCCCAAGTCAAAATTTTCCAACCGACTTATCCTAGTCTTGATCAGGGAATAGAACAAGCTTGATTCAGAACCATGATATACCATGATTTTCACCCGTTTTTATACATGGTATATAAAGGTTTTATGATGTATTAAGCATGTTTTAGAGCATTTACAAAGCAAATACAGGTTTATTCACCTGATGGAAGGAAATGATACTTTTGGGACATTTTGGAATGCTTTTACGCAAGGAAAATCGATCGACGCTTGAAGAGCAACATCGGTCGATCATAATCACTTACCATCGATCGACAAACATACATGTGCATCGATCGATACCCAGTCACACGAATGAAATCGTAAATTAAAAGATTTCATTTCCCAGAAGATCTATTATTTACAACTTAAGTCCCTAGCCGCCTGTTAGGCTATATGGACTAGGGTTTTGTATCATTTTTAGCAGACACTTGCAAAAAGACCTAGTTTGGAAAAAGGAGCATTTTGGCTACCATTAGGAGAGCTTAGGATTGGAGAGATAGATCTGAGACCGCAAAACAGAGAAGATCTTGAACTCCTTTATTTCTATTACTCTGTCTATTTGTGTTCTATGTTTCATTTGAGTTTATTTCACACCATCATGACTTTGTCTCTCATGAATATGTTTGAGTAAACCAATTGTTAGATTTAGGTTTCTCACCATGGTTGAAACTATGTACTGCTAATATGACTATATAAAAGGTGTTTTGATTGTTCTTTCATTGCTTGTGAAGTTAATGCTAAAATTGAGATTGATCACCTTCATTTTAGATCTTAGGATTAATTGATTCCAACTAACCGTTTCCCCTCAATTCCTGAACCCACTTGCGTGATCTAACCAACTCAGGCGCAACGACAGTTGGTCTAAGAAGGTTAGAGAACAAGTTAAACCCGTTCGCAAAGCTCGCTAGAATAACCATCGATCCACGCAGCTATCATTTTGTCGTTCGATCATTACAAAGGTGTATCGGTCGATGTACATCGAGTCACATCGATGGACACTCTCTCGAGATCAAAATACGATAGTTGAGATCCGAGATCTAGCGAAGATAACCTAGCCGGTTAAATCATTGTTTCGATCAAAAACTATCATACCCTTTAGTCTAAACTAAGTGCATACATTTTATACCTGAGAATTACCTGAACTAGCTGCTTTCCCATTCTGAAACCACTTCAATTCAATCTATTGAATCACTATTGTTTTCGATTTATCATTTACTGCTTTTAAAACTATTAAAACCTTTTAGTCTCTCTTCATTTCTAATTATTTAAATCTGTTGAGTAATCCTAGAGTCTCTGTGGATTTGATCCCTAAGTACTACATCTGAACCTCTTTTGATGAGAGTAACACTCTTTAGGGTAATTTGAGTGATATAAAACCACCAAATGACCACTTCGACGATCAAATTCCTTTGACCATCGTTGTAGAAGTCTCCCCCACTTGATAAGCATTTAACCACAAAAATCCTATCAAGTGGTCCTTTCTGGTTTTGCTTATGGCACCCTTACTTGTTTACTTCGACCACAGTGGAGGGTCCATCAAGCATCCAATTAAGTGATACTTGTAATTCCATGCAAAGACATTCCTTGTGTCATTGGACGAACTCTCCAGGTTGCGATCCAAGTATCCAACAAGTCCATGTCTTTCTTTTGAATATCATCTTCTTCGGATTTTATTCTATCTCTGATCATAGTCCATGACTAGATCATAACCAGTCCCTAGGAACATGCTGCATACTCGAGCCTTAGTAGATTTGGCCAATCCCCACGCCACTCAATGTACAAGTCAACTCCTCAGGAACTCGTTACAATCTTTAGGCTGTTCGTCCTACAACGAGTCCTAACAGATCGTTATGGTTCTTTTATCTTTCATGGACAATAAGGTTCATGACCTCAGCCACAACGTACTAGATCATCCCCTTAACCAGCCACAACCTTTTCAGGCTAGGCCACATTGCGATCTTAGTCCCTCCAGGCTAAAAACGCCTCAGACTTGACTTATGTCCTTCACTGGACTTTGTCATAATTCAATCCTAGTCGATTTACGGACGTGATCGTATTCCGGTCCTGGTCCAGTCAGGGACTCGACCGTTTCACCCCGACCATAGGTCCATCTCCGAGTAGGTCGTGGCCTGATCCTCGTCCATTACTGGACTTGATCATTCTCAACCGTAGGTCAAACTCCGACTTGGTTGTACTGCGACCATGGTCCTCACTCGGACATGGTCAACTTCGGCTCTGCCATCTTGGCCGGAGCCAAAGAAACGGACTCTAGGATAGCGGTGCTGTCATTGGTTCCAGTTCAATCATAAATGGATCCGACCTATCAGAGGGGATACTCTGTAGCAAACAGAACACATCTAGGAACTCAGACACCAACAAATCCCCGCCTGGGTCTAACAGAAAACCGCAACTGTCAGGCTCTGTAGTTGTAATTGTAGCCAAAAAGGCTAACAACCCTGTTCCAGCATCCAAATCGCTCGACCTGCTGAAACCACTACTTCTCATGAGCCGGACACAGACCTTGGTACTGTATCGGGTACAACCCAGACTCCAATTGCACACGACCCTTATGGCAATCGTGAGTGGCCCGATACTTTCCCAACCAGGCCATACCTAAGATCACTTCTTGATTCATTAGGTGGACACAGACCAGATTCACAGGGAAGACCTTTCCCTGGATCTGCACTGGGATATTCAACACGAGACCTAGTGAGTTCCTGGCTTTCCCACCGGCTGCCCTCACTATCCCAACATTATCACCAGCGTACAGACAGAACAGACCCTTTCCGACCAGTCCCGGACTCACAAAACCTATGCGTAGCCCCTGCGTCGGAAAGTACATGGGTTTTTACCCCACCGACCATGAGGGTTCCTATCAGAGACCCCTCATCAGAATCCCCTAGACAATTCTAGGTTCCAGACCAAGCATTTCTGCTTGAGGGCCCTAGCAGATATGAACTCGTTTAGGTAAGCCAACCCTGGTCCATCTCTGGACTCGATTGCATACCACCTTGGTCCATCTGCTAGGTCACTCGCCATACTGGTCGAGCCCTATCCGATCCCATATGGATCCTTAAGGCGTAATGCTTATCTCTGTTGAGTCCTGGTAGACTTCTGCAAATCCCTAAGCGACCAAGCTTTAGTGGACTGCCTTGTTTCCCAGGCTACTCAACCGTAAACATAAACTACCTGAGACTGATTCACAACATATTGTTGTAATCATATACCATTATCTTATGGAAAATACTTTGGTCATGACCATACCATGAAGGACGTCCCATATCATCCCTCAATGCATTGCCAATAACTTCAATACTTCCACTTCCAGTGGGTACGTAGATGAGTAGGATTTTGGTTTGATCACACATTTGGAAAACGTCCCATACCATTCTCCAAATCGTCTTACTATTGCGAATGTTCACACCATTCACAACAGCAATTATAATATCCTCAATCCCCATCATACTAAGATACTTAACATCATGTTCTTCCAATGATTGGAATGAACACCCTGAGTTTCCTCATTCTTTCTTTGGATGGATTCCGATTGGAATTGATTTATTCCATCCAACTAGATCTAAGGAAACCTACCATGACTTATACCGAGTCCTAGCTGATACATCTGATCACAAGTCCACTCGTGTACTGGTCATGTAGTGTCTCCTTTGAGTCAGATTTAACATTGCATATGCTTTACTTATTATGAACGACCATCAAGGGATAACACTTAACTTCAGTAGAGTGCTGTTTCAACCTATGCCACTCTCTGGTCCATGTTACTTCCCTTGTTCAGGTCATCCATAAACAAGTTTTGCATTTCTTCCATCCCTTCCAACCAGTCTATTACATCTAAATAACTAGATCGACCAACCTTTCGGTTTTTAGGATTGCCCTTGGAAAATGTATCTTAGCTAAGCCGGTTCATCTTAGAACTCCCACATTCACAAGCATGATACCCTAGCTTATCTCAACTCTTTCTTGGCTCACCCCAACTAAGATTTCATAGTCATCATAGTTTTCAGAAATAATTGTAGTTTGGAAACCAACAACTTAGAACGTTGTCCTAAACAGGATCGACCTGGCTCAGATACCAACTTGCAACACCCCGATCCAGCCGACTAGGCCGTGGTCGAAGTCTTACGTCGCTCGGTCCACTTCCTGGCCAAACCTCTTAATTTTTGCCCTTTTATTTATAACATCGCCTAAAGGCGACGGCTAACTTATATCTTAGCTAAAGACTTTCCTAGTCATTAATAGCTTAGATCCATGTGGGAACCGAAATTCACACTGTCGATTTCCGTTTAAATAAGGAAACTAGGAAAACCCTAATTTTCCTGAGGTCCAGGATCTCTGCGAGAGCCAACGACAAGTGACCAAATATATGTGGAAATCACAAAAAGATAACAAACAAGTTTAGAGAAAACTGTAGATCTTATTTCGAGTCCGCGTAAGAGCGTTGCGATCATTACAAGAGATCATGAAAGCTTTGGCCGCAAAGGCTGTCAGCGAGTTGCTTAGTTCTAGCGGCCTAATAGCTCAAACCTAGTTGAGTTGCAGCTCGATAACAAAAGACGAAATAGATACAGAAAAGGTTTTTGATTGATTTCGGACTGAACCTTGTTAAAAGCTGCCTATGTACCCCTTTCGAGGATCAAGCCGAACGTAGTTCAATTGATAGAGATGGACAAGAGATCGAACTGCCTGGGCGAGTTCGTCTAGTAATTGAGTGCCTGTCATAGAAAGTTCGAACTTGTCGAGAATAAAGCCTAAAGTTTCTAAGTGCAGAGAATTCCGAGTCTAAAAAGTTCTTCTTCCTGTCTCTCGCCTAGGACTCCTTATATACTAGCTCCAAGGTCGGTTTACGCTTTTACTCTTCTGCCCTTAAGCCGTCATAGCATAAAATGGAGATATTCCATTTTTTCCGATCTTCGTATTTATCCTCAAAATTTTGTATTTATCCGCGGAAACTTGACATTTATCCTTCCTTGCGCGCCAAGCGTAAACCGTCATACGGTTTATGGGATTTTAGTTAAGAAATCGTAAGTTGGGCCTCGAGTCGTGTCTTAGGTCCCTTTGGGCCGTCTTCCGACTCGAAACGTTTATTACGACTTCTTTCGATAAAGAATAAACTTTCTGCGGTTTTTACCGCAAAGTTTGATTGATGTCTTAGAATGGTCGGAAGACATGAACTGAGTTTGCTACGGTCTTCGGGAGATAGCATCGTAGGATAGACGAGAATGCATGAATTGGTGTCGTATCGACGTTTTGGAAGAGTTCGGTCGCTACGTAGCGACCGAGCGTGCGTTCTGTTCGGTCGTTACATAGCGACCGAGCGAGACGGACGCTCGGTCGCTACGTAGCGACCAAGCTTGGCTCGAGCTCGTTCGCTACGTAGCGACCGAGCGGGACGGATGCTCGGTCGCTACGTAGCGACCGAGCGGGACGGACGCTCGGTCGCTACGTAGTGACCGAGCTGTGTGCATGCTTGGTCACCGCATATCGATCGAGCTTGGCTTGTCCGTGGTCCGATTGCCGTACTCGAGCTTGTCCGCGGCCGAATTGGATACATGTCTGTTTCCTTCGGACAATCGGTATTTAGTGGTTCGATTGAGATTTGAACAAGATTTTACCGCAAGGCTCTTTGTAAAGATATCTTTACGAAGATTACTTTTTTCGTAAAAACGTTCATGCTGATTTTTACGGTCTTTCAGGAATTGATTTCGTCGTGACCGATTTTGACCCCAACAATCCATTCAACAGATACGCAGCGGATTATTCTCTAGTTAACCATTGGTCTAAAACCAATCTAACACTTGTCTGGTCGAATCACCTTAGCCTTGGTCAGTTTACTCAACTACCAATTAGCTTAAAGGTCAATCCTAAACCCAAACCAAGCCATACGATTCTGAGGTTCCATTCCCCTAAACCATTCTATCTAGATCTACATAATTAAATGCTAGATCATACCTTTGCCACATCTATTAAGCTTATTAGCTCATCGGTCCTCCATTGACTCAAATTGCTCTTTCTTGACAGCTGGACCCCAATCACTCAATGATCTTACTTAAGGTCCTTATCGTGACTCCTGCATCAAACAACTCCCCTAGGTACTTAGTCAATCTACCAACCATCCCCACAGACATAAGTAACCTTTGAGAAGTCTTTGAAAGGATAAGGGTTTGGATCTGGCCTTTCTCGGCTCATGCACAATCCGAAATCCTTTTACCTTATAGGCAATAGTACCAAGTCCATCTTCTGGACTGACAAAGCTCATTAGATCCTAAGTCAATCAACCAACCTTGCTCACATGACTTGGAACTGATGAGTCATCATCTGGCCTGATCGGCCTTGGGACTTAACCCAGACAACATATATGATTTGTTCATACCAACCGATGCATTCATTAATCAGGTTAGGACCGACACCTTGAACCATCATTCAGAGGTCAGGTCGTCCATACTCAACCATGATCAGATCTTACACGGCCTTCCTTGAACAATCACACTTAGGCTCAGTATCTATGGTCTACGACACATAGTACTAGCCACACACTTCGTCATGACTCTTAGCCAATCTCGAAGCTGTCAACACCAAGGTTGATATCTAGAAGCATCACATCAATACTCTTACTCCAGCAACGTGACTATCCATACTAGTGTTCGGCCATCGAACCATCGTCATGAAACATGATCCGACCACTAGACTTCAAAAGCCATCGCCTACTTGTCAGGTATTGACATAATCGGCCTTCCATTGCCATCATGTGGGTCTGCTCCCTAGATAAGGCATATGGCGCCTATCCTACTCACCAACCCAAAGTTGATTATAAGATATCCTACTTAGCCTTTGCGGCTAGAACCATCGAACCATAGCCGGATCGTCCATAGTCCCGTCTAACTGTCTGGTTAAGATCTAGGTGCGATCGGCCAGTTATACGTCTGGCCCAAAGGCTTACGGACCTTCTTACCTGATCCAACCCAAACTGGATTTCCTTGCAACCCATGAGACCTTGCTACACAACACTCCGGTTAAACTAACCGTCCGTCTGTTCGACTATGCAGCCGCGGACTGTCCACTTGGTTCGGCCTAAGCCTTGAACCAATGGCACCGTTTGGAACTCACACCCTTTGGGAACTAGTACCCTTTGGACACACGTGCCTCTTGGCAACTCATGGCCCTCGGCAACTCGCACCCATTCAGATGTTCCCACCGTTTGACCTAACCGTCCGTATGGACTGTCTAGTCCGTGCATGTGTCCGGCCTATGGCCAAAGGACCACCCCTTAACCTACACAAGTCATGAACCATTGTGACTGTTTAGGGAAGGGTTGCAACCGTTCAGTACAGAACAGAACCGCCCCTATCCAATCAGATCACCTGAGGCCAGTCAGATCATGTGCGCCCCTATCCAATCGGAACCGCATTAGTCAACCAGAACCACGGATATAACCAATCCCAACATATCAAAAAGGCCACACCAATGTACAGGAGGAGTAGAAGAAGAATTAGATGAAAAGAATAAGGTTCGGACTGTCCGATTGTCTTAGCCGATGAGTCGGTGGTTACCCCACTTACCCTATCTGACTACTGAACCACGGGGTTGGAGTCCTTCTCCAGACCTTTCCCTATGCCTTGGGTATCCATAACCACACGGCCTCCTCTCTCCTAAACCGTTCTCCTTGCCTGAGATACTAAACCACCACAACCGAGCCTTTTTCCGGCTTGGACCCTCGGTTCTCATTGGGGCATCCCTTTGTTTAGGACGTGTGTCCTTTGTCTCAGACAGAATGAGACTGTAACATCCCGGATCCTTAATAGGATCATTGGGACGGCCATGGTTCGAGGAAACGTACAAGTCAGTCTTAGGACATCAAGACAAGCGTTCCATGGCCAGATAAGAAGGTTATGGACATAAGGGAACTTAGACTTAACCTTACACAAATCGAGAGTCAGCTAGGACGAGTAAGATGGTTGCTGGACAGATGGAACAGGTAGCTCGACCAGCTCAATGGAGTTAGTTTAAGCTCACTCCAGCTCGGCCACTACTAAGTCAGCTCCACTAGCTGAACTACTAGCTCACTCAGCTGAGGCAGCTGGGAGTCAGCTCATCTCAGCTGGACGGACTGTTTGTGTTTTGGTCCGATGGTCCGGGTCCGGGCCGGTGGCGGGCCATGGGGGTCCGGCCATGAGGCCATGGACTGTTGGGGCTTGGGACAAGGCCATGGGCTAAGTCCAGAGGGATTGGGTAAGGCCTTGGGCCTCTGTCTGACCCAAACCCATGCGGTATTGGCGAAGGGACGCATGCGGCCGAGAGTGTGTAACCCTTGGCCGATTGTGCCCATCCGCTAGCCAGTCATGCCTGTTCGTGGGGCAAGACTTACCCCCTCGTTTTCTATAAATATGGGTCCTCTCTGTCGATTTCATTCATCCAATCCCAAGCAAAAATACTCAGAGAAATCTTAGAGAGAGAGAAAGAAAGAGAGAGAGAGTTTCCAGCCAAAGCAAGGCCGTTTGTGTGGTGGTTAGGTTTCCGGCTATCTGATCGTTTGAGAAGCAACCTCCGATCAAGTATGGGAGACCGAGAGGAGGAGAAGAACATGGAGAACCCTGGCACGGTTCAGAAGGTACGTGGTGGGCTATGGCCGCATCAAACCAAACGGACGGTCCTTGTGATCGCACCGTGGCTCTGGTCGATTCACTAGACCTAACCGTTCCTCCTCTTCTTGTTTCTATCCGGTCCTTTCTCTTCTTTCTGATTATACATGAAGGGTTGTGTTTGTTCAGTCCAAGGGACACGTCCCTAGACTTGGCCGGTCATAACCAAACCGCTAACCTAGACGCTGGTCGGTTATACGGTCGGTTCGAATCGCACCATAGACATGGCGGTTGGGCTAAACGGTTGGTCATGTCCCAAGAGGCACGAGTGGCCAAAGGTCACGAGTTACCAAGGGTTGTGAGTTCCCAAAGGTCACGAGTTCAAAAGGTTGTGAGTTGCCAAAGGATGTAAGTAACCAAGGGTTACAAACATCAAAAGGTACGAGGACCAAGAGGTACGAGGACCAAGAGGTACCAAGGACCGAAGGGGTACATGTTCCAAACGGTGTCTGTTGAGACAGGTCGTGTCCGTTCCTTAAGGGATCAGACAATGTCTTGTCCGTTGGGACAAGTACACGGTTCGTCTAAGCCAGGGAAAGAGTCGCAAGGTCCTATTGGCCGTTTGGCCTAACCGGATTGGGCGTGAGGCTTACTCGGCTGTTGGATCCAGGCCCAAGGCCGAATGAGGTAAGGAAGTCCGTTGGGCCATTGAGCCGGACTTTAACTAGGCCAGTTGCACCTAGATTCTATCCGGATGGATGGATTGGTCTTCAGGACGATCTGGACTATTCGTGTGTTCTGTTTATCTATTCTGCATTGGCTATCTGATTCTAAGTCAAGGGGTGGTTGGTTGAATGACTTAGGATTTGGTAGGCAGGTTCATATCTTTTTATAAGTATATTATCTGAGGTTTGTCTGTGTTCTAGGAACCAAGCCAAGCATTGTAGAATCGACCAGTTCTGTTCTCGGTTATGATTAATGCTTATCTGGTTGTGGTTTCAGGAACTAGGGATGGTTCTGGTCAAGCCAAGGAGCCGTGAAGGCTCGGTCAGTGAGAGGCTGTGTAACGTGCGGTTAGATGATGCTAGGGATGAACTAGTGATTGTCTATGAAACAATTAAGAAGTTGTGTATTGGATCTCATGTTTCTAAGTAATACATTTTATACACATTTATATTCCGCTGTGCTATCTGTTCAATTGTTTTAGAACCTCAGATTCAAAAATGACTTAGTAAAGGAAAGACTTAAAATGAATCAAACAAGCAAAAAAATTGATTAAGTAGCAAACGAGTCCAGTTTCATCGAGAGGCCAGATTCGGGCGTTACAAGTTGGTATCAGAGCATGCTTGATTCTAGGATAGTTGGGTATGTAGTCCACACACATGCAGCCAGCTGATTCAGTCTCACGGTGAGGTTTGATGGTTAGGTCTAGGGATTAATTGTCTCGGTTATGTTATACATATGTTGTACGAACAATGTTTGAATCCTTAGGCTGGGAGAAGCAAATTGGGAAAGACCCGAAAGAGTAAGAGGGCGGCTGGTCAGTCTAGTCAAGCGGCCGCGGATGGAACTAATCTGTCCGGGTTACCAACCGATCCGGCTGCGACTAACACCGGAGATGTGTTGCCTACAGATCAGGCCAATCTTACGGGAACGCAACCAGAAGGTCAGCAACATAAAGAAAGTGATGAGGAAGTAGAATCCTCAAACGCAAACCGTGATGGTGACCAGCGTTAGCAAAGGGCCGAGGGAACCACCAACGTGCCCACAACACTGTCCCGAGAGTACTTGTTAGAGGCTACGAAAGTAATGGGTAACCAAGTGGCGGCTATGACTTAGCTGTTCACTCCACTAGTGAATTCATCAGTTGGTCAAGCTACACCTGTAGCTACGAATACACCTATTGCTACGGCTCCAGCTGGGGGCGCGGTTGAGGTGATCGAGATCGATCCACCAGAAAGGTCAGAAAAGAAGGTTGACTATCTGAGTTTGCTTCAACATCTATCAAGATTGGGTATGAAGCAATTTTCAGGTAGCACCGACCCTGTTGTGGCAGATGAGTGGAGGAGTAGGCTGGTCCGAAACTTTCAATCAACTCGCTGTCCAGAGGATTACAGGCGAGACATTTCGGTTCATTTCCTGGAAAGGGACGCGCATAAATGGTGGCTTGCAGTGGACAAGCGCACCAATGGAAGTCTCACAAGTTTTGCGGACTTTGAAGTTGAATTCAGCCGCAAATACTTTCCTGCTGATGCTTGGGATCGTCTGGAAGCTAAGTTTCTAGATTTGGTCCAAGGCTGCAGGACCGTACGGGAGTACGAAGAGGAGTTCAACCGACTCAGATGGTTCGTTTGAAGAGAGCTGGAGGACGAGTCAGTCCAGGTCCGTAGGTTCATCCGACGCCTAAGGCCAGAACTGAAGAACCACTGCTCGATCCGCACTATCAACACCGTCAGAGAAATGGTGGAACGGGTGGCTTTGTTAGAGTCTAACTTGGCTGAAGAAGCTAAGCTTAAGGCTAAGCCATAGTCTGGCCCATTGGACAAGACAAATGATAAAAAGAGAAAATGGGACCAGGTGGACGGAGGGAAGACCTCTGGTGGCCGACCTGCGTGTTCCAAATGTGGACAAAACCATCCTGGTGAGTGCTGCAAGGCCAAGGGGGCTTGTGTTCGTTGTGGCAGCATGGACCATGGAGTTCAAAACTGTCCTCGACCGAACCCATCTGGTAGAAGCGGCACGATGACTTGTTTCCATTGTGGCCAGCAAGGACATTTTCAATCGGAGTGTCCCAAGCTGAAAGGAAGTCAGGGAAAGGGCCGTGGAGACACAGGCAAGGCGTCCCAAGGCAAACCAACCACAACACCGAGGGTGTATGAACTGTCACGAGACGACGGAGCTTCCAGATCTTTTGAGTCGATCTCTGGTAATTTCTAAATTTATCTTTTTACATTCAAGTAGTAATGCTTGGTCTGGAACCTAGAATGGTCTAGGGGATTCTGATGAGGGTCTCTGATAGGAACCCTCATGGTCGGTGGGGTAAAAACCCATGTGCTTTTCGACACAGGGGCTACACATAGTTTTGTGAGTTCGGGACTGGTCGGAAAGGGTCTGTTCTGTCTGGATGCTGGTGATAATTTTGGGATAGTGAGGGCGGCCGGTCGGCAAGCCATGAACTCACTAGGTCTCATGTCGAATATCCCAGTACAGATCCATGGAAAGGTCTTCCCTGTTAATCTGGTGTGTGTCCACCTAAAGAATCAAGAAGTGATCTTAGGTATGGATTGGTTGGGAAAGTACCTAGCCATTCTCGATTGCCATAAGGGTCGTGTGAAATTGGAGAATGGACTTCACCCGGTAGAGTACCAAGGTCTGTGTCAGGCTCAAGAGAAAATAGTGGTTTCAGAAGTTCGAGCGATCGGATGCTGGAACAGGGTTGTCAGTCATTCTTGGCTATAATTACAACTACAGAGCCTGAAAGTTCTGGTTTTCTGTTAGACCCACGCGAGGATTCGTTGGTGTCCGAGTTCCAGGTTGTGTTTCAGGCGCTACATGGTGTCCCCCCTGATAGGTCCGATCCCTTTCTGATTGAACTGGAACCAGGGACAGCTCCGCTGTCCAACAGTCTGTATCGAATGGCTCCGGCCGAGATGGCCGAGCTAAAGAAGCAATTGGAAGAATTGCTTGACAAGGGGTTCATACGGCCAAGTAGCTCCCCTTGGGGTGCACCACTCCTCTTTGTGAAAAAGAAGGAGGTAGCATGCTTTTGTGCATCGACTATCGAGGGTTGAACATGGTAACTATGAAGAACAAGTACCCGTTACCCAGGATAGACGAGCTGTTGGATCAGCTCAAAGGAGCTAAGTGGTTTTCTAAAATCGATTTGGCCTCGGGATATCATCAGATTCCTATAGAGCCAAACGACATTAGGAAGACAACATTTAGGACCAGGTACGGCCATTACGAGTTCGTAGTGATGCCGTTTGGTCTGACCAATGAACCTGCTGCATTCATGAAAATGATGAACAGCGTGTTCCAGGACTGCTTGGATGAATCGGTGATCATCTTCATTGATGATATCCCGATCTATTCCAAGGACGAGGAATCTCATCGAAAACATTTGAGAGCCGTGCTGGAAGGATTACGAGAGCACAAACTCTTTGCGAAACTCAGCAAGTGCAGTTTTTGGCAAAAGAGTATTGGGTTCCTCGGACATATTGTTTCTGACCAGGGCGTCTCAGTGGATCCAGAGAAGATCAGGGCAATCAAGGATTGGCCCCGACCACGCAGTGCCACGAAAGTTTGAAGCTTCCTAGGGCTGGCAGGTTACTATAAAAAGTTTGTGAAGGGATTCGCAAGCTTGGCTCAGCCGATGACACAGTTGACTGGGAAGGATGTTAAGTTCACATGGTCCAAAGAGTGTACGAGATGTTTCTCCGCACTTAAGGCTATGCTGACTAGCGCACCCATCCTGGTTCTTCCGGAGGCAGACCAACCTTATGTGGTGTACACGGATGTGTCCATCACTGGACTCGGTTGCATGTTCACTCAACAGGGGAAGGTCATTGCTTACGCGTCAAGGCAGCTGAAGAAACATGAGGGAAACTACTCCACCCATGATCTTGAAATGGCTGCGGTAGTATTCGCCTTAAAGATTTAGCGATCATATTTATATGGGGCCAAAGTCCAGATACTTACGGACCATAAAAGTCTGAAGTATATATTCACCCAGCCTGAGTTGAACTTAAGGCAGAGGCGGTGGATGGAGTTCGTTGGCGACTACGACCTAGACATCACTTACTATCAGGGCAAGGCTAACCTTGTGGCCGACGCCTTGACCCGGAAGAGAGAAGATGTTGCGGCCGGTAGCGGAACGGACGAGCCGGATGAGGCGGGAAGTTTCGTCCGTTTAAATGCTTTGAACGGGACAGACAGACAGAGGCGGTGAATAAGGCCAACATGCTTACCCGGATCCGAGCGGCCCAAGATCAGGACGAGAACCTGAAGATGGTTGCTCAGAACGACCTGACTGAGTATCAAATCGCCAAGGACGGTACAATCTTAGTTCATGGTCGGATCAGCGTACCCAATGATAGGAGTTTAAAGAATGAGATCCTTAGAGAAGCTCACAAGTCTAGATTCTCGATCCATCCTGGAGTGACCAAGATGTATCATAATCTCAGGCAGTACTATCATTGGATACGGATGAAGGTCGATGTGGCCAAATGGGTGGCCTAGTGTCCTACTTGTCAACTCGTCAAGGCCGAAAAACAACTTCCGAGTGGACTGCTTCTGAGCCTACCTATTCCGGAATGGAAGTGGGATCACATCACGATGGACTTTGTGACAGGTTTTCCCACGACCAGGAGTAGGAATGATGCTGTCTGGGTAATAGTGGCTCGACTGACCAAGTCTGCCCACTTCCTGGCCATCAAAAAGACATTGACCAGATTGTGAGTAAGTACATTGACGAGATTGTGAGGTTACACGGAGTACCCTCAAGTATAGTTTCGGATAGAGATTCGAGGTTCACTTCTCACTTCTGGCAAGCTTTCCAAAAAGCTTTAGGAACGAGAGTGAACATGAGTACGGCTTAGCATCCCAAAATGGATGGGCAGTCGAAAAGAACTATATGGACGCTGGAGGATATGCTTCGAGCATGTGTCCTCGATTGGGGCGATTCCTGGGAACGACATTTGCCGTTAGTGGAGTTCGCCTACAATAACAGTTTCCACTCAAGTATAGGCATGTCGCCATAAGAAGCTTTGTATGGACGACCATGCAGGACACCGTTATCCTGGACCCAAGTGGGGGAGCACAGCATGATAGGCCCGAGATCGTGGAGGAAACCATGGAGAAGATCAAGTCTGTGTGGGATAAGATGAGGGCCGCACATGACAGACAAAAATATTACACTGAAAAACGAAGGAAAGAAGTGGAGTTTGCAGTGGGTGATATGGTCTATCTCAAAATGATTACCATTAAAGGTAGAGTGCGAATTTATGGTAGAAGGAAATTAGATCCAAGATACCTAGGTCCGTTCAGAGTCATAGAACGAGTGGGTAGTGTGGCATATAAGTTGGACTTACCATCCGAGATGGAAGCCTTCCATAACGTATTCCATGTCTCCCAACTCCGAAAGTGCTTGACGGATCAGGACGTTTTAAAACCAGAAATACCATCTGATCTAGGTATGAATCTAACTTTGGAAACAAGGCCGGTTCGGATCGTAGATAGGATGGAAAAAGCAATGAGAAAGAAAACAATCCAGATGGTCAAGGTCATTTGGGATTGTAATGGTCGAGAAGAGACCACTTGGGAGACGAAGGCCAGGATGACGGCCGAGTTTCCAAAATGGTTTGACCAGTTTGTGTTGGATGAAACATATTACTCGGATTCGAGGATGAATCCATTGCTAGTGGGGGAGACTTGTAACATCCTGGATCATGAATAGGATCATTGGGACGGCCATGGTTCGAGGAAACGTACTAGTCATTCTTAGGACATCAAGACAAGCGTTCCATGGCCAGATAAGAAGGTTAAGGACGTAAGGAAACTTAGACTTAACCTTACACAAATCGAGAGTCAGCTAGGACGAGTAAGACGGTAGCTGGATGGATGGAACAGGTAGCTCGACCAGCTCAACGGAGTTAGGTTAAGCTCACTCCAGCTCGGCCACTACTAAGTCTGCTCCACTAGATGAACTACTAGCTCACTCAGCTGAGGCAGCTGGGAGTCAGCTCATCTCAGCGGGACAGAGACTGTTTGGGTATCAGTCCGATGGTCCTGGTCCGGACCGGTGGCGGGCCATGCGGGTCCGGCAATGAGGCCATGGACCATTGGGACTTGGGAAAAGGCCATGGGCTAAGTCCAGAGGGATTGGGTAAGGCCTTGGGCCTCTGTCCGACCCAAACCCATGCGGTATTGGCGAAGGGACGCATGCGGCCGAGAGGGTGTAACCCTTGGCCGATTGTGCCCATCCGCTGGCCAGTCATGCCAGTTCGTGGGGCAAGACTTACCCCCTCGTTTTCTATAAATATGGGGTTCTCTCTGTCGATTTCATTCATCCAATCCAGAGTAAAAATACTCAGAGAAATCGTAGAGAGAGAGAGAGAGTTTCCGGCCAAAGCAAGGCCATTTGTGTGGTGTTTAGGTTTCCGGCGATCTGATCGTTTGAGAAGCAACCTCCGATCAAGTATGGGAGACCGAGAGCAGGAGAAGAACATGGAGAACCCTGACACGGTTCAGAAGGTATGTGGAGGGCTTTGGCCGCATCAGACCGAACGAACGGTCCTTGTGATCGCATTGCGGCTCTGGCCGGTTCATTTGACCTAACCGCTCCTCCTCTTTTTGTTTCTATCCGGTCCTTTCTCTTCTTTCTGATTATACACGAAGGGTTGTGTTGGTTCAGTCCAAGGGACACATCCCTAGACTTGGCCGGTCATAACCAAACCACTAACCTAGATGCTGGTCGGTTAGACGGTCGGTTCAAATCGCACCATAGACTGGGCGGTTGGGCTAAACGGTTGGTCATGTCCCAAGAGGTATGAGTGGCCAAAGGTCAGGAGTTACCAAGGGTTGTGAGTTACCAAAGGTCACGAGTTCCAAAGGTTGTGAGTTGGCAAAGGATGTAAGTAACCAAGGGTTACGAACATCAAGAGGTACGAGGACCAAGAGGTACAAGGACCAAGAGGTTCCAAACTGTGCCTGTTGAGACAGATCGTGTATGTTCCTTAATGGATCATACCATGTATTGTCCGTTGGGACAAGTACACGGTTTGTCTAAGCCAGGGTAAGAGTCGCAAGGTCCGATCGGCCGTTTGGCCTAACCAGATTGGGCGTGAGGCTTACACGGCCGTTGGATCCAGGCGCAACACCGGATCAGGTAAGGAAGTCCGTTGGGCCATTGAGCCGGACTTCAACTAGGCCAGTCGCACCTAGATTCTATCCGGATGGACGGATTGGTCTTCGGGACGATCCGGACTGTTCGTGTGTTCTGTTTATCTATTCTAGACTGTCTATCTGATTCTAAGTCAAGGGGTGGTAGGCAGGTTCATATCTTTTTATAAGTATATTGTATGATGTTTATCTGTGTTCTAGGAACCAAGCCAAGCATTGTAGAATCGACCAGTTCTATTCTCGGTTATGATTAATGCTTATATGGTTGTGGTTTCAGGAACTAAGGATGGTTCTGGTCAAGCCAAGGAGCCGTGAAGGCTCGGTCAGT